>NC_046362.1:12866119-13027549 GCF_011125445.2 Fundulus heteroclitus
AACTGTTCTCCATCCAGTTGGACTGAGCTTGAGTTAATGCTCCAAAAGGAAATAGCAAAACTTTGATTCTGTAAATGTTCAAAGCTGGTAGAGCTATAACCCAGGGGGTTCCACAAAGCATTGACTCATTGGAATAGCCTAAAAATACATGCGACATTTACAAATAATACAGGCTCAGAACACTTTTGCAAGGTATTTGCTTTAAGAATATAAACTCAAAGGGCAGTGTGGTGGAGACATGTGAAATGTGGGCAGCATACATCGGATACAACAGCGCACAATTAATACACCCCCCCACACAGACACCCACACCTCACACAGACAAGGCCATGCCTCATTAATCTATCACTCCAAACATGCTCCTCCTTATACTGTCCCTCCTTTTCTCCACCTGACGCTGGTCCTGCACGAGCGCCTCAGATTTACAACCTTTCCACCACCAGGATGGGTTTGGCTGATATACTGTAAGCAGTAAAAAGGGAAAAAAAGGTGCAGGGAATGGGATTTTAGCTCTCTCTTTGCCCTGCTTCTCTATTGATGAGTTTTTGCTCTCCCGGTATTAGTCTGACTCAAAAAGCCATTGCCTCTCATAGCAACTCTAAAAAAAAAAAAGGTGATTATGACTAATGAAGGGCAGATTTTTATGGCCAAACATGGGCTTAACTACGTTTTGTGCTCATGATGGCACAAAGAGGCAGGCGTCCTCATGTTCACTGGCATAAACATTATGCGGATGCTGGATCAAGGTCACCTCGGCAGATTAGGATAGCCAGTAAATGGGTTCAATTAAGCAAGTTGCTAATGACTTCCAGCTAATGACTGAGTTAAACGCTGGCAGCTTTTTCCACACTCTCTGCTGTAAAAAGTCCCTTTTTTTTCCTGCTCTGTGTGACATGTTACCTACAGGTACCGTCATTTCATATCACATATTCTGAAATAAAAAAATCGTCCTTATTCTTTTCTGTTTCTTGACATTCTTCGAGCGCGATGCTTTCATTCCTCGGGGAGGGGACGAGAGATAATTGCGCGGAAACAAAAGAATGTTTTGTTTCGGCGTAATTGAACAACCAGTGGGTTAAAACGCTCAATGAGAAATTCCTCCCAGGTCAAATGAGAAGAAGAGGAAATATTTTGATCAGCTCAAAATCTGATTTCGGTAATTAAACTAGAGTAATGAGCTCGCACGTAATTATCCTGTTCCCGAGGCGTCGCACTTTTATCTCTGGGAAAGAAGATCGAGACGGAGGGACTTGTTCTTTTCGCACAACAGGGATGAGAATAAGTGCATTTGCTCAGACTACGTAGGTGGACGATTTCCATGCAATTAAATGGCAATTCCAATCAGGAGCTGGGAAAGCAGATCTCATCATCATTTATGGATTATGGTCCTGAGCTTGGAGTGGTCCTGTCACAGGGCCAGGCCAAGCTCATTCACCCCACCTGCCATCCTGCCATTGCTGGCCTGTGCATGCCAGGCCCTTCAACGAGCCGTTACAGCGTATCATTGCTTTTGACGTCACAGCAGGGAGCTTGAAGCCGAGCTGCACGTGGATGCAAGGGTCAGGAGGAGATGTCGGAGAACCGGAGGCATTGGTAGACCCTGAGCCACAACACAGATAAGATTTAAGCAGCCCTGAAATTGAGAGGATTCGGTTTTTAGGAGCAATAAGAAACGCAAATTTTTTTCCCTTAATCATCTGCATCATCTCAATCATCTGCATTACATGTAAATTCTGAGCCTGTGTCTCACCCAAAATTTAATTACGGTAACATATGACAATAAAGACTCTTGATTCTTCTTGATTCTTGGTGAACAAGCAGCCTTATGAAAACCAAGGAACCCATCAGACAGGTTGGGGATGATGTTGGTGAGAAGTTTAACACAGAGGTAGGTAATAAAACAATATCACAAAGTTCATCATCCAAAAATGGAAAGAGTAGGCACAACAATGATCCAGCTTAAACTTTAAGGAGAGCTAATTCAGAGAGGCAGCAAATACATCCATGAGGAGCTGCAGAGAGCCTGAGCTCAGGTGGGAGAAGAGTTGAAAGGACAACTCTAAGTTGTGTGTCTTATATCAGGACTTAATAAATCCATGGTTGATAGAAACTAAATTCATGTTTGCTGAAAGGCAAAAATAAATTTTATGAGTCTGACCAAATGTTCTTATTCTTAAGACTATCACATGACTTTAAAAGCTATTTGCAAGTTTTAAAAAAATTCCTGTTAAAAAGATTTTTTTTTTCCTTATGAGAATTTTTTTTTCCATGCGAGGTGATCAATCTGTCTTTCTGACAATAATATGTACATAGTTTTATTTTGTTCTGCCCTGAAAGGCCTATAAATAATAAATATTTGAGTCTTTATTGGTTGTTGTAAAACAATCCTTGTTACAAGAACAAACAAAAAAAACATACTTGTCAAATATTTCCTTTTAACGTTCCATAGAGGGGAAATTTGTCTTTCCATTTAACACATCCTTTAGGGAGCGGTGTGCTGCCAACCTGATTGGTGCACAGGGAGTGATCTGTGGTCAAGGGTCTTGCTCAGGGAGCTAGAGAGACAGACAGAGTTTCAAACTGGTGACCTTTGCAACCTCTCCAAGGCGCAAACGCCTGGGTCCCTGACCACTAGGGCACTCACACCTTTTTTTGTCTTGCTTGCCTTTCAGGGCAGAAGGAAAACAAAAAACATGCTTCAGAAACAAGAGGAAAATATTTTTATAACCCCAGTGATTCATCCATCCATCCATCCATCCATCCATCCATCCATCCATCCATCCAATTCAATTCAATTCAATTCAATTCAATTTTATTTATATAGCAGCAATTTACAACACATGTCATCTCGAGGCACTTTACAAAGTCAAATTCAATCAAATCATCCAGACAGGGAGGTCAAAAAGTTTCCTATCTAAGGAACGCACCGAGTGCAATCTGCTGTGGTTCTACGCTGAAAGAGGGTAGAGCCACAGTAGAGGGTTGTCTGCATTGTTGATGGCTTTGCAGCAATCCCTCATACTGAGCATGCATGAAGCGACAGTGGAGAGGAAAACTCCCCTTAACAGGAAGGAAAACCTCCAGCAGAACCAGGTTCAGTGTGAACGGTCATCTGCCTCGACCGACTGGAGGTTGGAGAAGACAGAGCAGAGACACAACAAGAACAGATGCATACATTGAACCAGGAATCCTTTCTATGTTATATTGTAATGGCAGATTATCTGTCTCCCCTGGATGAAGTCACAGCTAACAGAAAGTCCGACCAGGTGTACCGACTATGAAGAAAAAAAATGACAGAGAACAAAAAGTTAAGAGTTGAAATAACAATAAACAATGCAAATTGGAGAACAGTAGGAAAACTCAGCAGAGTGAGAAAAATAGACCCTGATTTCCTCCAGTAGCCTAAACCTATAGCAGCTTAACTACAGAGATAGCTCAGGGTAACCTAGGTCACTCTAACTATAAGTTTTGTCAAAAAGGAAAGTTTTAAGATTAGTCTTATAAGTAGATAGGGTGTCTGCCTCACGGACCAAAACTGGGAGTTGGTTCCACAGGAGAGGAGCCTGATAGCTAAAGGATCTGCCTCCCATTCTACTTTTAGAGACTCTAGGAACCACCAGCAGACCTGCGGTCTGAGAGCGAAGTGCTCTGTTAGGAACATACGGGGTAATCAGAGCTCTGATATATGATGGAGTTTGATTATTAAGGGCTTTATACGTTAGAAGAAGAATTTTAAATTGTGTTCTTGATTTAACAGGAAGCCAATGAAGGGAAGCTAAAATCCCTGTTGTTGATTTTCATCAGAACTCTTGCTGCAGCATTTTGGATCAGCTGAAGACTTTGAACTGCATTCTGTGGACTTCCAGATAGTAAAGAATTCATCCATCCATCCATGCATTGATTGTCTACTGCTTATCTGATGCCCCTATCGCAGGGGCATCAGGTCCAGGAGAGGAACCCAGACACCTGTCTCCCCAGTGACATCCTCCAGCTCATTCTGGGGGACCAAGGAATTCCCAGGCCAGACGGGATATATAGTCCCTCCAGCGAGTTCTAGGTCTTCTCCCAGGGTCTCCTTCCTGTGGGACGAGCACTGAAAACCCAGATTCCCAAACCACCTCAACTGACTCTTTCTGATGCTGAGGAGCAGCAACTTTACTTCTAGCTCCCCCAGGATTACAGAGCTCCTCATCTTATTTCTAAGGCTGAGCCCGGCCACTCTGTGGAGGAAGCTCATTTCATATACAGGATCTCGTTCTTTTGGTCATGCTCCATACCTCATGACCATAGGGGAGGATTGGAACGTAGATGGAGCGGTAGATCAAGAGCTTTGCTTTTTAGCTCTTCACCACAACAGTCTTGTGCAGAGCCCACATTACTGCAGACGCAGCCTCAATCTGTCTGTCCGGCTCTGGTTCCATCCTACCATCTCTAGTGAACAAGAAACCAAGATACTTAAACTCCTCCACTTGAGACAGAAACCCAGGGTTTATAGTCAAACACGCTTTAAGGGAAACACACTTTGACTTTGTTCATCACTTAATATTCTTCCTCACCTTTAAGGAAAAAAGAAAATGTCTACATTTTTAAAAGTTTACCTACAGCTAACTTTTAAAGTCATATGAAAAAGACAACTTTGTCAGACTACGAGAATGGGTCCCATGCCTGTCAGTGAAAGACATGTGGAGCACATGTAGAAGAAGGTGCGTTGGGAAGATTGGAGCAGAATTAAAACATTTGACCCACACGCAAATGAAAAAACATGTGAAGCAGAAAATTAAACGAGCCACATCACCCCTGAACACAGCATGAAACACGGTGCTGGCAGCATCATGCTTTGAGGATGCTTTCCTTTAGCAGGGATGGGGAAGGTGGTCAGAAGGTAAGGTGTTTAGATCAAGAGCAGATCAAATCTGAAAAAACACCTGTAGCTTTAAAAGGTGGTTCTAAATGAACGCCACAAATCTAAGATTTTAATTGGAGAACCATGTATCGTCCCCTCCAGTTATCCCTAGCCGCACAGTACTCTGTGCTTGTTTGTCACTTAAAGATAAAGACAGAGAGAGGTTTGAAACTGTAATGTGGCAAAAATGTGAAAACATTGATGGTTTTACAGGACAACGTATGTCGTTACATCAGGGTTAAAAAGTGAAAAGAACGTTGCATCACATGCTTTTGTCCTCCAGGATGCAATCGAGGACAAGGCACAGTTGTAGTTTGCTTGTCCAGCAGCAGGCCTCTAAGGAGCACCAGTGGGAGGTAAAAAAAAAAAAAAAAAAAAACTACTCCAGTGTCACTCTGACAACCCACAGCGATGCCGACACACTTCCTCTGCCAAGGACAAAAATGTTTCCCCAAGTCGTCCACCGGGGTCTGAGTCTCTTGCCACGGATGAACAAGTATGAATAAATCATACGAGTATGACTGAGAGTGTGTACAGCCAGAAAGCCTGAAGGAACAACAGAGTGGGTTCTGGGGTTCTGAGCTTCTTTCATATTAGCAGACTGCTGGACGCATGGCTGGGGGAACTGAGCCCTCCAAAAGCTCAGGCTGTTGTGAGAGAATCACTGAATTATGCATCCGAGAAAGGGAGGGGAGGCTGGTTGCTGGCTCCGGTCCCTCCCCCTCCTTTACCTCCCTTCCCGTTCACTGACAGATAGATGAGGGCTTTTGGGTGAAGTTTCACAGGGGGTCAGCGCCTCGGAATCAGGGTTATAGAGACTGAGAGGGGTGTGTCCCTCTTTTCCGTTTTATGCACCATTTCACAGAATTGGAAGGCATCCCTCCAATTCGGCCTTTCATTCAACAGGGAGGGAGTGGGGGGGCAGGTGCGGGAGGGTCTTGTCGCCGCTGACAAAGATGTATGCCGGATGACAGGCTGATGACACATTTGCGCCTATGAAATCGGCAGCGCCTGCTCATGAAGCACGGCACATTGATTCTGGGGGGAATGAGGGCCATCTCCTGCCACGCCTTCGATGAACGATGGGGTCGGGGGGTCACCCCTTCTGTTGCACTCTCGTTCCGTGAAAAATCAATTCCTTATTAGAACCTCATGGCCACCGGAGGAGGAGAACGAAATTGCGTTAAAATGAAGACAGAAGATGTTCACCTTTATCAGATATGACTACGGATGCTCTCTGGTTTCTCTCCTGCTGTTATGAAGGAATTTCACCGGTTCGCTCCCCTCTTTCATTGGCTGTGCCTGCACTCCTCCTCCTCCTCCTCTTCATCTGAACTTCTTCCCCTCCCTTGTCTCTTGACACCTCACTGCCAGGCTGTTGGTTCTATTTCTGTCCATTGCCACGGGCTATACAGTCTGCATATGGTGTGTGTGTATGGATAGCCCCGTATGAGACACCTGCTTTCCACACACTGTAAGATATCACAGCAAGACTTTACCCTCTAGTGCCTTGAAATTGATCAGAAGGAACCATTTTGGCTTGATAAATTGATGAACCTCGTGAAGAAACCGGCGGGTGTGGCTGAAAGGAACCAGGGAAATCTTTTGGAGTCTGAACAGACCACCGTTTGTCTGCCCGGCTTGTAAACCGCCATGTACAACACGATCCTCATGTCCTTCAGGGGTGTTGTCGTTTTTTGCCTCTGGTAAAGACAAGTTCACAGCGATGTGGTTCAGGTCAGGTCTCTCAATAGCTGATCCTGATTGTCAGAAGTAACCCGACCCCGTGTCAAAAGCACAAAAGAGTCGACAGTGAGTTTGGCTCCAGAAACTGGAGCATTGAGTCCCAATTCTGCGCCCGCTCTCTGGATTAACTCTGTTCTACCCTGACTGGGTTCTGGCTCTCACCAATAAGCTGGGTTAGTCAAGATAGGACTCCCAGTTCAGTTCATTCATTTCACTGATTTATACCTCAGTTCGTACCCAATGCTGTCTTACTTCCATTTCTTGTAAACATAACATTTCTTCCCCATGTACCCAAACCCTCGTTTCAGTTTATTTTTTCCCAATGGTTAGGTATTTATGAATCGTGAAGATAGGTTTTCATAAAAATACACAGTTCTAGCTGATCATTTATTTTAACCCCTAAATAATCTTAAAAATAAACATTATTTTTCAACCCATTTCCATTGACTGAGTTTCTGTTATCGGCCAGTTGTCTCTTGATGCCCCTGAGCAACATCCTAATAATTGATAAGACTTAACAGAGAAGATTATGAGAACATCATGCAGTCATCTGCTGTCAAGGTTGGTATGAGATTTATCTTACCTTACTTTCTTGGGACAACAGGACAGGTTTCTGTAATTTGATCATCTGAATTCTCTGGCCACTTTTATTCAATATCTACAGTATATGCCGTGTTCACTTGCATTATGGAGCACTTCTTAAATGTACATGGGGAGGTTCAGGAGCTCACGCCTCTTCCCTTTTAGTCATAAAGCCCCCTTTAGTAAAGGCCTATTTTTATTTTTATAAATTTTTGCTGAAAAAGCAAATAGCTAAATAAAATGATCTTGTTGCCGTTAGTTCTAAATAAATCCCCAGTCTTGGTAGGACAGTCGGAGACGTTTTCTTTAAAGCTATTTGAATCGCATTGTGCATAAATGAAGCTTTTTGCGAAAACAAGGTGAGGACGTTTAAGATAGGCTATGTACATTTGTTCGCCTAATTTCTGGCTGTATTATCTTTCTATTTGAAATGATTTATCCCTAACAGGGGTCATGACTGCGTCTTATGGGGCACTGTTTGTCATCTCAGCTATATACGACATCAGAGAAAACAAATAGACTAGACTAGCGCACGTTGTTGCCATTCTGCACATAAAGTCAGCTAAATGAGCGCATAAATATAGATTAAATTCTCAAGCTTGCAGAAACAATCTGTAACCCGCACTGAGACTTTGAGCACTTTTCTCCTTTTCCCCAAACAATGAAAGCTATATTTTTTTTAATCCAAAATATCAACTAGATAAAAAGAGATCGATCTGTCTCATCTAAATGGCTGCCTGGTATATTCTTACAAAAAGAACTGGGTTAGAATACTCACGGCAATCGAGAATAGCATCTACTTCCTTTGCTTTATGTAGCTTGTCCTGCGGCTGGCAAAGGTAATCAATCAGCGATCACGATTATAAGTTCCTTTAACTTTTATTCTGTCATATAATGAATTACTTTCTTTAACAGACTAAATAAATCCACTAAGATGGCTTGGAAGCATGTCAACAAGACAATCTGACGTTATTGCACACATCATGCAAATGCAGGCGGTTCTCTACTCATGGCATTCGCAATCATTCTCCAACTATGAGCTCCCCTCTCTCCCAAAGCACTAAATGTCTGGTAGATGGATGCAAATAATACCTGTGGGTTGCAGAGCTACGGCCCATAGATCAGAAACGAGCTGAGGACGTGTTTCTGTTGCGAGACCAGTTTGAGTTTCAGACAGATGAGCGTTACGGATGCTTTTTGAAGCGCCGTGGTGCAGACGGCTGGAGTTAGACCTGTTGGACCAGATTATAGGAGCTGGCAGATTCAAAGAGCTTATTGCTTGTTTCTTGAACATTTCTAAATGTAATCTAAATTCTCTTTTTGTGTTAACACATACAGTTTATATTTATCTGTCTATTTGCATGTGGGTTTATATTAAACTGGATTTGTGCCGAAGGTTCATTAGCCACAAAATAAAAAAGCAATGAAGCAATTCTCTGTTACTGCTCTGTCACTTTCTTTCACCTGTTGTCATTTGAATGCATCAACGCTCTCCTTTTTAGGCCATTTCTTATTAGTTGTAGGCCCAGTGTAATGAAGAAGAAGAAGAAAAAGATTTATAAATATGAACTTTACAATGGTTTGATGGCCCCTCTTTTGCCATCTTCTGACAGCACGTGTTCTGTCCTTCTAAAAAGTTTACCAGTTCATATTGTAGAGCGATGACTAATGATGCATTTTTTATGTCGGGGCATTAAACATTCAAAAGATCTGTTCTGCTTCCTTATTCTGAGACACAAGGAAGAAAAAAAAACAAGTCTCAATAATGGATGAGAGAAAGGTTTGCTAAGAAAAGAGAGTCAGCGTGGTGCGATTGAGCTGAGGGGGAAAGGGAGCGGAAGTGAGAAGGGATACGATGCATGGATGAAAATCCCTGAAAGATGAAGACAGGCTGAGAGGATAAAAGTAGAAGATGACCAAGGTTTGTTCTCCGGGTGGTCTGAGTCTATGAATGATGGCACCTTGTGTTGTGAAACCTTTGTCTTCCACATGCTGCTTTTATCCATAGGTACGCACAGCTGGTTGCTCCTGATGCTCTTCTGTCAGTCAGTCACGCACAGCAAACACAGCTTGACCTGACTCTCAATGCCCAACACTATATAACTGCAGCCAACTGCACTCCACTCCAACATGTGTAAGAAGCCTGAAAGTAAAGTAGTATTTAGTAGCAGAAGGCTCATTTCGCACAAAGTTACAAAATCATATTGAATTCATTTAAGGACACTTATCAAAGAGGGGGGAAAAAACCAGCAACTCATAAGATACGTATTACTTAATTGCAAAGGGAGTACTTGTCATCACAGCAAACGTTCATAGCGCCATAGCTTGTTTGTTTCAGACATGATGCAGAAGCAGATTCTCCCCATTTTTAACATTCCTGACGGATAAACACGGCTAGGCCTGCAGAGAGCTTTGTTAGATAGCGTAAAGAACCGAGACAGCTACCTAAACAACGCACACGGTGCCGTTTCTTTAGCTTAATAATTGAGACATATAAATTCAAGTATGTTCAAAACTTATTGGGGGTAATAAAATGTTAAGTTATTTCATATTTTCTATTTTATTTAAGCACATTTTCCACATAGCAAAAAAAAATTGTATCCTTTACTTTAGTGACTGAATTAATTATACTCAAAGAAGAGATATACTATAAAGGCATCTCTTTACAATTACACATCTAGCTGTAAACAGGACCTAAATAACGTCCAGTCATTTGAGCTCAGACTGATGTTAAAACAAATCACCCAAAAGACAAAACAACAGAATATTTATATCTTCAACTGATGCTTAATAAATGGCCCAGTGAACATTAAGAAGTTTTAGGAACAAATAGAAAAGATGCCAAAACCATATCCAGTACCAGGTGAAACGTGTTTTCCCAGGTTGCCATCTAGTGGCACTTCTCAGGACGTACAACTGCGTTTGAAGGGGATACATTGCAGACTGTTTATTTTTTTCTCAGACTAATTTTTTCTCCTCAGTTTTATTCAACGCTGATTTTCATGACATGTAAAGCAAATAAGAACACGGTCTGTGTACACTTACCCAAACACAGGGAGCATGTGTCGATCAGGAGCGCTGAAACTGCTCAGCAAGCAAAGAAGCAGCAATCAAATTAAGACGTCTTTTTATAATGACATAATCATGTTTCAAGGTGCTCGTGTTAATTTTAATTTACGTGAGCATAAGTAGATTTGTCTTTCACTTAGACAAATTGTGCAGTCGCTGAGGCCCATGTTAGATATGGCCTATTCATTTGCAATGAGCGCTAACCGTCTAATGATAGGCGTGTAAGAAGAGGGAAGCGCTTAATTACTGCCTCCTCCCCACCATTCCCGCATCTACATTAAACAAAACACGGATAAATATACGACTGTTCCGCACCCCTTGAATCTTTCATAGTTTTCCATATTTTTAAAATAAACTTTTCAAGCACAAGTTCCAATTTCTTTAATTGAGACCGTTTATGATACATCAACGCAAAATAATCTCTCGTTGAATGCGAAGGAGAAGGGTACAGGGTTTTTAATTTTATTTTTACACCTTTAAAAAAATGAATAATGTGGCTTTTGTTTTCACTCCCCATTACTTTGATTTCATGAAATAAAATCCAATGTTGCAAGTACCTGTGAAGGATGCCTACTTTGCAAAAAGAGTCCACCTGAGCACTAAAAACATAACACCTGCCTATGACATCGATGCTTTTGGCCATTTTCAATTTAAAATACGTAATAAAATAAAAACTTGCCACGGTGAATTAAGGTTTTTGAGTTTATAACACTCAACATTCCAAAAGTTTGGAATGTTATAACTGTATCGGCTGGTTTTCACATTACCAGCATAATCACTGTGTAGTAGGATGCATGTTTACTACACAGTACATCTTTCAACCATTATTAAAGGCATAGAGGGCTGCGTGATACATGTCACTAAATTACCATATATGACAACTAAGCAATCCACAATGCCTTTGTTAAAAAGCTGCAAATGTCCTAATTATGTATTATTACATTATCAGTCGCATTTTGAAAGGAGCTTTTAAATACTAAGCCAATTACTCGACAACCGTTCAAAAATTACTTATATTCCTAACCGAAACACATTAAGGCATTACTGGCAAACTATTACCATACAGAGTTTTCTTTTTTAAGAGGAGAAAATTAATTTGTTATTGTCCAGTATTATGTTACTGGCTGCTGTTACATGCTGATGGGTCTGTGTGAGAACATCGATAAAGAAACAGAATGATGAAGACAGAGCAACAGCAGTCAGGTCAATGATAAAGTTGCAGAGGGTGTTAAAGCATGGTTCAGTAATAAAATATTATTTCACGCTTTGCATAGCTTGCTGTTGAGCACCTGACTACAGCAAGTATTTCAGAACATGGTCGTCCAGCTGAACTAACAGGCTGTGCAAGGAGAGAAATAATCAGAGAAGCAACCAAGAGGACGATGACAACTCTGGATGAGCAGCGGAGAAGACTAACAGTGTTCACTCCGTGATTCTGGCCTTTATGGACTAATAGCAGTGAAATAATATGTTGAAAGATACCTATAAAAAGTTCTGCTGTGGCTTGTCTCCATCCATTTAGGGGACCCAGTTGACATGCAGGAAGGTGTGCTCTGTTAAGATGAGACTAAACTGGTCCACGTTCAAAATGCTATAAACCAACACTGCACGTCACCCTGAATATAGTGTCCCCATCATGAAATATAGAGGTGGCAGCATCATGCTGTGGGAATGCTTGTCTTCAAACGGGACTAGGAAGCTGGTCGGAGGTGATGTGAGGAAGGATGAAAACCTGTCAGAGATTATTTTTATCGCAACCGGCAAGCAGTATTAAAGGGATGTTTTCCAAATCCAACATAAAACTTCCAGCACTTTCAAAATGTTAAAATGCACAAATTATTTTGCAATGAATCAACAAACAGCAGCTTTCCTACTTAACAAAACCCCTCATTGTGTTGATATTGCTCTGTCTCCAGCTTTCATTTGGGTGTTTTATCTTTTGTACACTGGTGGGTTTAATCCTCACTGGCTCTACGAGGCAAATTGTTGGCAGCCGCTCAGTTTGTTCTGAGGTTGTGGATGAAAAGCGCCAGCAAAGGGGGGTTGGGGGGGGGGGGGGGGGGGGCGACAGTCCAATGTAATGACTGAAAATAAACAAGTAGTATGAGCTTTCCTCACAGAGAAGGGAAAGTGTCAGCATTATTATTGTGACCTTAAAGGGTCTGCCAGACAGCAAGTGTTTGTATTGCTTAATAGGGGTCACCTTAACAATACATGAGTTTTGAATGCAATGCAATACGGGGGGGGTAGTAGCCTTTTTAGCCTTTGAAACAGTCGTCACTCGGTAGATTGGTTTAAATGTTGTCTCCACAAAAGTCAGAAAAGGACTAAGTATTACTAAATGGACAAACAAAGGCTGATAAAAGCAAAGGGGATTTTCATCATAAGTTAAAATAAAAGTCAACTTTTTATTAAGTGTTGTGCAAAAAAACACTTGTTTGTAATATTTTTTTAGCTTGAGAGCAGTATAGTAGCTCCGTTATTGTTATTCTTGTTGCCTTCCAGCAAGAAGGTCCTTGGTTCAAGTTCCCGCTGGAGGTATTTCTGCATAAAGTTGGCAGGTTCCTTACTGCATGCGGGGGTTCTCTCCGGATACTCCGGCTTCCTAACCTGACTCTCGCCAGGTGGATTTTGTTCCGCAGAGCACCAAAAACATCCATCTGGAATCGCTCCATTGGAGATGCGTTTCAGAAGGAGGGGCATTGTCAAAAATTCATGCATATGATTGGATAAACCACTTGTCTGTCATCTTTACCGACGTGCTACTTCAACCACTCATGTCGAAACCAACCCGCAACGCTGAGGAGAGTGACGCAGGGAAAACCAAAACAGAACAGCCGCCATCTTGGAATACAATGTCAGTATTCTTTTAAAGAATTACCCGTATATTCTTCCCATATGACTGTCGGAAGAGCTATCCGTCTCTGTCGGGATGAAGTTTTTTTAAGTACAGTATCGCGGACTTTTGATGACAGCAAAATACGACTGATACGTCACATCTGCTAAAAATCCCGCCCGTTGATCCTGATTGGCTCATCCATTTTATGTGGTATTGAAATCCCTCCTAATGGCAGCAATTCCAGACGGATGTGTGGAGCCGTGTGGAGCCGTGTGGAGCCGTGTGGAGCTCTGTGGAACTACATCCTTCCTACTACAGTCCAAAAATATGGACGTTAGGTTAACTGGTCTGTCTAAAATACTCTCAGGAGATATTTGTAACAAGATTTATCTAAACAGTTGTAGATCTGTATTATGATATCTTATGTATTGTCGTTAAGCCTCCCCACCCCCATGCATGGGTAAGTCTTCCAAATTTTTTAGGTTTTTCCCGGTTTAGTATCTCAAGAAACTTTGCATGCAACTCTATGTACAAGATAGTTGCTCTCCTATCATCATCACAGAGCTCAAAGTTCGTCCGAAAACACCCGATGTGTTTATGCATTTATGCTGACCGCTCATTAGCAGCTACAGGAAAGCTGCAGGAGATAGCAGCAAAATGATAACAGCCCCCTTGAATGTGCTGTGCATAGAAAATAAGCAAGCAACAGGATCAAATATTTCGAATACACATACAATCACTAAATTCTGGGAAAACAACCACTTCTGGGACCAGAATTTGCAGCAAACCGAGACAGAGACGGAGGAGGGGGGGGGCGCTTATCATCGACAGGGGCCGTTGTGGGTTTCAGAAATGACGGCTCGCAGTTCCAAACTACTAATCAACAACTAGTCAACACCACTGTGTGCAGACACAAAGACTGTTGCACAAACAGGCCCAGGCGCATGTACACGGCACGGTCGGAAAAACAACAACCTTCCAACGACCCGGCTTATCTCAACACACCCAGGCTCTCTGTCTCTCCGTCTTTGGCATTGGCTCATTTTTTTTTCTCTCTCCCAAACGTGCACGTACACATAAACAATGTCTTTCATTCCCGTATTCGAGAAGGCAAATCCCTCTTATCCTCCTCCAAATCATTCTTTCTGTTCAACTCCCACAGACGTTGTTCCTGTATCAGCATAGAAATCTCTCAGTTTTCAGGGACATATTTGGTACAGTATCAGTTTAAATTAGGACAACAAGGAAGAATCAAGAGCTGGTGCTGGAGAAACCGATATCAGAGGTTGATCAATAGACTTAGACTTATCATATCATATCAATAGTTGTAAAACAAAGTGTCAGAAAGAAACAATGTAAACTTGTCTGGCCTGCCTCCCGCCAGAGATTCTGTGTGTCATGCACACATTCTGGTTGTTTTTCTAGCAACGAGATTTACATATCTGAAATGTTTTATTCACTGGACTGAGGACAGGATTAGACCAGACATCCCGGATTCATCCAGCACCACTGAGAAATTCTGTAATTTAATAAATAGAAATCCAGACTCAAGCTGCTGATGAAACTGTTTAAAAGAGCTTATGAGTTAAGAGTACCAAACACAAACAGGAAACTTTCTCCCTTTGTGTCTGTGTGCTGAAGCGTTGAACAGTCTGAATGTAGCTCTCAAGCAATGCCCAAATGTTGTTGTTTTTTTTGTTGTTTTTTTTACCAAACATCTCATGTTCAGTGTTTTCACTTGGCACCTTATGATCCGGCTACTTGCCTTGTAGACGTCAGGGTCGTTGTATCAACTCAACCAGATGCTGGGAGCTAAAACTTTAGATTTTGTTGGTTTGAAGAACCAAAGTTGGTCGCCAGTGCTGCACTGTTGCTGCTGCTGGTTATGTGGTTCCTCAGCCACAGGAGAGGTGATAAATGAGATGATAAATCACTCAATAGGCTTCTGAATAAATATGTCCCCCTCACTTCTGAGAGGAATCCTGACATTTGTTTTATGTTTTAAACAACCCCACCCCCACCACTACTCTTCCCTATGATAAGCTTGAATGATAGATTATTTAAAATGATAGGATATTGGTAAGAGTTTCCCGTTTATGTACGTTAGGCGATATTGCTTTTTTTCCCCTTTATTCCATGTATGTTATTTAATAGAGTCTGAACTAAAAATTTTGCATCATTGCGTGTGGGTTTGCAGCAGGAGCAAATTACTAAACTAAGAGGAAAAGACTAACAAAGATCTAACCGAATAAACAAGAATACACTGGGAACAAACCACAAGACATAAGAAGAAACAAACAAACACAGCAAGATCTTTCTGTCACTGATCAACACAAAGGGACAAACTGAATACGACAGGAACTCTATAACATGAATAAAGAACAAGGAAGTTACCAGTGGAACATAACAATATGTATTATTAGGACAAAAACGTGGTAAATGTGGTTCTCCGGTATCTATAACCTCTAAATGAACTCTCACAGTAATAAAACAACATACTGCATCTGATCCTTGAATTTCTAAATTGTTTTCCACATTTTTGTTATTGCGATTGTCATTGAACAAAAACTGTTAGAACTGGTCTTTCAGTATAATTCTTAAGATGTGAGGACAAATAATAAAGATTTCAGTGCCATCCTCTTATGAAAGGAAAACATCCACTAGTTTTCATTGGCTCTCAAATGTTAGACTGCACTGACTGTTAGTGGTCAAAACCAAGTACTACATGAAAGTACACGTGTTTTATATCTTTTTATAGGATTTCTCAATGAAGCGAGCTAAATCAGCGTAGGGTGTAATCATTTTTCAAACAGAAAAATTGAAAATTGTTAATCTGAAAAATGCATGAAATTAAGGCATTTAATAAAAATGGGGGTAAGGAATAGAGCTGCAAATAGATTTTATCTTTAACGTACACGGTAGGATCTCTTGAAGCGAGTTTCATGCTTATATTTTAGCATCTAAGGAACATTTTATCAAAACCCATTGCCATAGCAACCGTTTTGAAGAAAAGAATATGATGGTAAAAATAGACTTTTAAGAAAGAGGAACAAACAGATAATGGAGAAAACCCAAATCCTCACTACCTTCCCCAATTGAAAAACAAAATGAGTTTTTAATTTGTCTGGATTCAGTAGTTTTAGAGATGATTTATCTTTGCTTCTTTCAAATATTTGTGTAAATATGTTTAACATGCAGAGTAATTTAGGAATTTTAAAGCTTTTTTAATAAGAAGATAAGGTGTTTAGCAAATAATGCATGTTTTTGATTTCAGTTTGTATGACTGTAGAGAAACCATTTTTTTTTATTAATAAGAACAAAAAGAGAGAGAGGTTTCCATAATTCATCATCCATGTTCTGGATGAAATATCAATTCAATTCAATTCAATTTTATTTATATAGCGCCAAATCATGAAACATGTCATCTCAAGGCACTTTACAAAGTCAAGTTCAATCATATTATACAGATTGGTCAAAAATGTCCTATATAAGGAAACCAGTTGATTGCATCAAAGTCCCGACAAGCAGCATTCACTCCTGGGGAACCGTAGAGCCACAGGGAGAGTCATCTGCATTGTACATGGCTTTGCTGCAATCCCTCATACTGAGCAAGCATGAAGCGACAGTGGGAAGAAAAACCACCCATTAACGGGAAGGAAAAACCTCCGGCAGAACCGGGCTCAGTATGAACGGTCATCTGCCTCGACCGACTGGGGTTACAGAAGACAGAGCAGAGACACAACAAGACAGACAAACAAGCACAGAAGCACACATTGATCTAGTAATCTGTTCTACATTAGATGGTAGTAGCGGGTGAGCCGTCTTCTCTGGATGATGTCACAGTTAACAGAACGCCAGACCAGGTGTACCTACTATGAAGAAAAAGAGAGAGAGCAAAAAGTTAAAACCTGAAATGACGACAGTCATTTCAATGTAATACAATGCAAAACTGGAGAACAGTAGACTGAAGAACAGTAGAAATCAGTAGAGTGAGAAAATTAGACCCTGATGTCCTCCAGCAGCCTAGGCCTATCACAGCACAACTATAGAGATAGCTCAGGGTATGAGCCACTCTAACTGTAAGTTTTGTCGAAAAGGAAAGTTTTAAGCCTAGTCTTAAAAGTAGACAGGGTGTCTGCCTCACGGACCAAAACTGGGAGCTGGTTCCACAGGAGAGGAGCCTGATAGCTAAAGGATCTGCCTCCCATTCTACTTTTAGAGACTCTAGGAACCACCAGCAGACCTGCAGTCTGAGAGCGAAGTGCTCTGTTAGGAACATACGGGGTAATCAGAGCTCTGATATATGATGGAGCTTGATTATTAAGGGCTTTATATGTTAGAAGGAGAATTTTAAATTATATTCTTGATTTAACAGGAAGCCAATGAAGGGAAGCTAAAATTGGAGAAATATGATCCCTCTTGTTGATTTTCATCAGAACTCTTGCCGCAGCATTTTGAATCAGCTGAAGACTTCGAACTGCATTTTGTGGACTTCCTGATAGTAAAGAATTACAATAGTCCAGCCTTGAAGTAACAAATGCATGGACTAGATTTTCAGCATCACTCCTGGACAGAATGTTTCTAATTTTGGCGATATTCCGGAGGTGAAAAAAGGAAACTCTGGAAACCTGTTTAATATGGGATTTAAATGACATGTCTTGGTCGAAAACAACACCAAGATTTTTAACTTTATTACCAGAGGCCAAGTTAATGCCATCCAGATTAAGGGATTGATTAAGAACTTTATTTTTTGAAGACTCTGGCCCAAAGATTACAACTTCTGTCTTATCAGAATTTAGATGCAGGAAATTTAAAGTCATCCAGCTTTTGATGTCATCAAGACATGACTGCAGTCGAAGTAATTGATTGGATTCATCAGGATTTATGGATAAATATAGCTGAGTGTCATCAGCATAACAGTGGAAATTAATCCCATGCTGTCTGATAATTTTGCCAATCGGAAGCATATATATAGTAAATAGAATTGGTCCAAGGACTGAACCCTGTGGTACTCCACAAGTGACCCTAGAGTTTGAGGAAGATTTATTATTAACATGAACAAACTGGAATCTGTCCGACAGATAAGATTTAAACCAGCCTAATGCTTTTCCCTTAATCCCTACAGTATGCTCAAGTCTTTGTAGGAGATCACTATTTAATATTTTTCCATTTTAATTACTGCAGATGGTCTCCTCTTCATCAAAGTGCTTCAGCACTAAGATTAAGTAAATCTATTCAAATTGATGAAAAGCCTTTTCTGCATCTAATGACAGCAAAGCAGAAACTCACTTTCCTTCTCGATTATAACACGATAACAAATGCTGTTATGAGTCACGATTTGTTCGGCTTTGTTTTAGATTGAACCAGGCGTTTGAGTTCCGGAGTTTATTTTATTGCACACTTGAGATGTGTGTGTTTTTATCACTTTTATGTTGAATCATTTTCCATAAAGTGATTCTTATGCGTTTTCCAGTCTCCATATTTTCCCCTGCTCCCTTCACAGATGTTCCACATCAGTTCATCTCTCTCCTGTTCCTTGTTTCTTCACAGTCACTGGGAGATCCTCCTGTTACTGCTCACATGTCTTGCTTGTTGGTCGTTTGCTCGCTGGTGCCTCCTGTTCATACTATACGTTTATATATATTAAGTTAAACTACTTCCAAAATAATGTTGCATTCCTCTTGCCTGTTTGTGTAAACCACCCATTAAAAACATGACAACACAATATCCCTTCCCAAAATCCATTCTGATCATTATATAGAATATGGTTTGAACCTTTTTGAGGTTTATATGCAAAGAATGCCTTTAAATAAATATTTATAAATCTTGATATTGTCTTAGATTTTTACCGTTGATTACAATTAACATCAAACTATTGTCTTCTTTTGTTGTTAAAGTCAATCTCTTTTTTGGAGAGGCCTGACCTGAACTAAAGAAATCATTTGTGGAACTACTCTTAAACACTTGATCTAAGCAACAAAAAAAAAAAAAACAAGTAACTTAAAAGGACTCTGCCAATTCTGTCAAAAAGACCGGTTAATGAATTATGCCAGGAGCTTGTTGATGGACGTCTCACCAAATAGTGGGACTACACTTTCATACCTGACTCTGTTGGCCCTAACTGGTTGAGAGAAAACCCAAAGATAAGTTCAAACTAGTCCAATACTTGTAGTTAAGTGTTGTATAACTATTTAACACAGGCAAGAAAATCTTTAATCCTGATAGATAAAAAAAAAAGCTATTAGGAATGCTGTCCTATTTGTTCTTGAAGGATTTTTAGACAATTTTTCATTGTGAATGATGAGATAGTTAGGACCTTTGTTGTAATAAGCAAGAATGAACTAAGAAAAGGATAGATTATTAAAAATGTTGACGAGGAAACAAAGCAAAGGCTTTTGTTTGGCCTTGGTGTGGTGTGTGGTGCTGCTGAAAAAAAAATAAACATGGTTTTCCTGCTTTTAAAATGACAGATTCAATTCAATTCAATTTAATTTATATAGCGCCAATTCATGATACATGTCGTCTCAACGCACTTTCCAAAGATGAAATACAGTGCAATGCAAAAGTATTCACACCCCGGAACATTTTTGTTTAATATTTTGTGATGTCTCTGTTCAAACAAGAAGGCATTTTGGAAGGGACTTTATGAAATAGACCAACACAAAGCAGAGCAGAAGTGTCATGTTAGAGGTAAATGATGCAGGAGTTTTATTTATAGATTTTTTTTTTTTTCTCCAAGGGACGTCGAAACATTACGGCATGCATTTGTGTCAAGCCCCCTCTCCACCAATACGGCCAAATGAAATTCAGTACAACTTAAGAAGAAACATTATTTGCTCTGTGCACGCCTGTGTTATTTTTTTTTTCTCTCTACAGTCGTTATGTGAAGACCTCAGAGGTTTGCTAGAGAATAGTGAACAAAGAATCTTGAAGACCGAGTCTGTGATGGACCGGCAACCCCATGGTGTCAGCATCATGCTGTATGGATATGCTTTACTTCTGCAGGAAGAGGGAAGCTCAGGGGAGGGGTGGCCATAGGGAGCTTTGAACAGCCGCTCTATTTCCGGCCGAACCTGCTTGTGGTGGTCGAAGTGTTTTCCTTTTCTTCTTCTGCCCCGCGGTCGTGGACTTGCCCTCACAGCTGCATGTGGCAGACTTTGTCAAACTCATATTTTCATATTTAAAGGGAGATATGAATGGCCCCACATAAGTTGAAAACGAAAAAAGAAAAGCAGGAAAGAAACCGGAGTGGGTTAAATAAGCAAAGATGCTGGAAAGAACAGAGAAAGAAATGGATGGAGTAGAGAAAGCGGGTGTAGGATTTAGCCAGTGCACAAAATTAACCAATGTTTTTTTTTTTTAGAGGGGCCAAGGTCATCATGATTATTGTCAGCCAGGCCAGTGACGACGATGAGCAGCATGGCTGCAGCAGGTTAGCAAACACTCCCTACGTGGCCCTATCATTCCATCACAGATTTGTGTTTTTGGATGTGTTCAGGGCACACAGAACACCAGAGGTTAAGCCTTTGTGTCAGTCCATACTGGCTGACCAGGAAAAGAAAGACATTTCAGGAGAGAGTCTGTCTTCTAATGTAAGAAGATAATATTTGAATAAATATACATCCTGTTACGCTATTGTGTTAATATATTAAAAAGAATTACCAGCTCAAGAAAAATATAAATAAGTTGAGTTATTCACTTACGGTGTTTGTGTGTTTAGCGCTTTCCTTATAATAATCATCATCTTTATTGTCATTGCAACAAAACTTCTGATGAAATTTGTTCTCTGCATTTAACCCATCCCCCTTGGGGAGCAGTGGCCTGCCACTGTGTGGTGCCCTGGAACAATCTGGGTTTAAGGGTCTTCTGCAGGGACCCAGAGTGGCAGTCTGTGGGAGTAGAACCCAGAACCTCCAGGAAACAAGCACAATGCTCTAACCAGTAGGCCACCACTCCCCCTGTTCCTAGGTTGTGGAGTTGATGCAGAGGGACAGGATAATGCTAGTCATTTGGAGTGGGGAGGGGTAGGAGGAGGAGAAGCAGGAAGAGACAGATGAGGAGGGACAAGAGAAGGAGATGGTGATGGAAGAGGAGGAGGAAAGTGGAGCAGGAACCACTAAAAAACGATGGCATGTACAGGTGCAGTCATAGGGCTGTGTTGGCAATGAGTCTTTGCAAAGAATTATGTTAAAACTCTTATGAGATTCAAAGCCTGTAGTCCAAACCAAGACTATGACATCTTAAAAAAAAGGGCGAAATGATTAATTTCAGGTTTTGCTTTTATTGCTTTTGTTTTTATCAGATCGCTTTTGCGATCTGATAAAAGGCCTCTCACAAGCAGGCTCCTGGCCTGAACTTCAACCCCAGCCCGCCCCTGGGGAAGCTGTTAAAAATTAATGAGACGATGGGGTGAGCTAAATTCAAGACAATCCTGGGGGACAACCCGCTAGAGACCGTAACACGTATGCATGCCACACTTTTCAGATTTCTACTGGCATGTGACTCAATGCGTGTGAATAAAACCAAAATATCTGGGCAGTCTGCAGCGTAAAACAAATAGTTGCAATGCCTGTACATGATATGTGTTCAGTGTAGATTACTATAGTTGAGAGATGCTTGTGCTGCCCTACGAATGCATGGTGCCCTGGGTGGTGAGCCATGTTGCTCTCCACAGCCACTGCTTCACAGTTACACTGTGAGTGCCATATACAATTCCAGTCAAATAGATTAATGTTAGGGGCGTGACAATATGAGAAATTTTTCATAAGGCTCCGTTGGGCATTTAAGAGGAGCAAAAAAAAAGATCTGAGTATTTAGTCTGCGATTTATTTAGTTTTTCAAGGAATTGTGTGTAGTTTCATGGATTGTTGCATAACCCCTTGGAAGCTTGCGGAGCGCATAAGTGCTGAGTGTTGCTTCGGTATTAAGGCTAAAGGGAGCTTGTGTCATCCAGCTGAAACCGACACACGCGCTAACGCGCATGTGCTGATGTGCTTGGCACACCGACGTGGCGTCAGTCCGCTGGATGTTGACGCAGCGTTCTCCAGAAGGTGTGTGTCACCGTCCGCGCGGGCGTGCACGCGCGTCGAGAACTGGCTGCGCGTCCGCCATCTGCGCGCCCCTCCCTCTGTGACTCGCAGCATCACCGGGAGCTCCGTGGATGCTTCTCTAAAGAATAGATTTACGCTTCACGACCAAAGAGAGACAGAGAGAGAGAGAAAGAGAGGCAGATAACCACGTCTGTCTGAATGCGTAAATTCGCGGCGGGATGCTTTGATGCGTGAGCTTACGCGTGAACGCGGTCCCATTTGGAGACATTTACTTGTAACAAGCTGTTGCTTTTAGGTGTAGCCTGCAGCTGAGATTCATGTGAAAACGCCTCTCTCTCTCTCTCTCTCTCTCGCTCGCTCTCTCTCGGCTGGATTTTTCCAAGGGCACCAAAATGCGGCAGCGATGAGCTACGCTCAGCGAGTCAGAGGGGGGCGGTTTGAGTTATCAGAGTCACATCCAGGGTTCAAGCTCGATCTCCTCACTTTGGTCCACTGCCTGGTTTTTTGGGGGGGATGCGACGTCATGAGCATGATCCCGTCTGACAGATGTGTTGCAGCTGCACGGCCACAGATCGTCCGATCCCGCTTGCTGTTGTAACGACGATGCTGTAAAAGAGGGAGGTCGGAGGAAAGCTTCTTCTTCTTCCCAGATAAATGTTCGGTCCCCTCCTTTGTGCACGGACGGATCGCGACCTCCATTCCTTTTTCGGCTCTGCATAAGATGATACCTGGATCTGCCGCATCAATGCTACCGTCTGCAGAAGCCGCGAAACTGTACCAGACCAATTACGTGCGCAACTCCCGTGTCATCGGACTCCTGTGGGCCATATTCACGATCCTGTTCGGCATCGTTAATGTGACCATCTTCTCGCAGCCCTATTGGATCGGGGATGGCATGGACACCCCGCAGGCCGGGTACTTCGGCCTGTTCCACTATTGCATCGGGGACGGACACTCCAGGGACCTGGACTGCCAGGGCAGCTTCACCGAGTTCGCCGCCATCCCCTCCAAGGCGTTCAAGGCCGCCTCCTTCTTCATTGGAATGTCAATGATGCTGGTGGTGACCTGCATCGGCTGCTTCAGCCTCTTCTTCCTCCTCAGCACCTCCACCGTGTACAAGATCTGCGGCTGGATGCAAGCAGCATCAGGTAGGCGCAGAGAGCCCGTTCCCTTTCGCTCTACCACCACGTTTCAAATATGCACAGAAGCACCCGGCCCAGCCGCATTTAGAATCAAAATGTTTGGGGAGGTAGAGTGTTGTTGTTGTTTTTTTTTCCCCCTCTTGCTTGGTTGTTTTCCGTCTCCAGCGTCAAAACACCAGAAACCCTGGATCACGAAATTAGTATAGGATGGATTCAAGATCAGTTTATTATGGGCTGACAAGGTCAGGACAAGTAGCATTTTATTAATAAGCTGTGTTTACTTACTGGCATATTAAAACACACGAAGCACTGAAGTCAGCATGGCGAAATTATTATTGCCACTGTAGCACCAACGTGGGCAAGCCATAAAAATAAGTAAAATGCAAGAGTTGCATCAGTTAATCAGCTACGGAACAGAATTGGTTATTTGTGTCTTTCCTTGGCCCGGATCGGTCTGATACTGAATTATTGGTGAATGCAAGGAAATCAAAGCTTTTTCTGTATCTAAATGTGTCAACTTACAGCATCTACATCTACAGCATCTACATCTACAGCATTTAAAAAAAAAAAAAAAAAAATCTAGTTAAATTCACTTTTTTTTAAATCAAAGAACCTGCAGCATATTATTTCTGTTGTATATATTATGGTTCTTAGTGCAGTCTTAATCAGCGAGAAAAAGGCTGATCAGTGGACCTCTAATCTTAAATGACATGTATTTAAGTATTTGGTTGTTTTATGGTGCCATATGGGGATATGGTTGTTATTATTGTTGCCTCCCAACATGAAGGTCAACATTCAAATCCTGTTCTTGGCCCTTCTTTGTAGGGTTTGCATTTTCCCTCTGCCTACACGGCTTCTCTTCAGGTAACCCAACACCCTTAGGAAAAAAAAAAAGATTTTTTTTAATTAAAAAGAGATCCAAGTGTGCATGAAAATCTGATGCAAAAAAAAACAGCCAACTCTGACAGTTTAAAGCCCAGTCATTTTGTTCTGCATCTCCAGCCAGATACAATCACCATCTGACTGCTGGATGTTTTTATTAGATGCAGATTTCCATGCATATACTATTAAATGTGTCCAATAGGTAGTAGTTTTTAAAAGAAAAAATAACTTTAACTCTGATAGCGCTGAATAAAACCCGCTGCAACCAATGCCTTCATCATCACCTCGTTAATACAAAGAGCTCACTATTGTGTAATTTATCCCCAGTATAAATACAGCTGCTGTGAGGGCCTCAGAGGTTTGTTACTGAAGGAATATTCTATAAAATAACCAAAGCTCATGTGGCAGACTTTCTACTGAATGGCAATTTAGCTCCGTAATTAAAGTACAATTGGAATAGCATGACTGTGTGTGTCCCAATTTTAAGGTGCTTACATAACACACAATATGTATGTTGCCCAGTCTGAGCTACCGTTATGAGCAGATTTCAGCATAATCTTCTGCCATCAAATGTGTACGTGTGTTGCTGTTGTTGCTGTTGTTTTTTTTTGCGAGTCGGACGTGGTTTTAAGAACAAATTTAAGTGCAGGTCAGTGGTTCAGCTAGTGACAAGCATGTTGACAGTTGTTGTGACTGTGAGGTGAATGCCATAACCCATCATTTCGCGCATCATCTGAAGAGTGCAGGCATTGCCAAGCATAAGTCCTCTCAGCTGTGTGTACCAGCGGTCAAAGAACTGTGAGTTCCACGATCAAACCCAAATGAGGGGAATTATTTGGGAAAAGCTCCATCTTGAGTTGTTATGTTAGCCTGAATTAAGGCAACACGCTTGTCTAATGAGGACACTGCTGGGCTGTGTGGTTCTGTCGCAAAGAGATGAAAGGCAACGCTGAGAGTAGAGGCGCCGGTCATGGCAGTCTGACACACGGAGTCCTAATGAGGAGGCCTGGCGTATTAGCGCTGTCAAACTTTATTACACTTAGCTGACGTTTAAACTCACACCGTCGCTGAACAGCCCGCGGGGAGGACAGGTGGCCCATCAACATCCCCGGATCATCGGCGCGATCGTGATAAATGGCACGCCGGGCTGCCCAGAAAGAGTGCGTGAGAAGAGAGGAATTTGTTTTGGTTCCGTTCGCGGTTTGTCACCTTGAAATGTTTTCCGAGCGCAGAGCTCAGTGTGTGTGTGTGTGTGTGTGTGTCAAAGCTCGTGTCGTTAAAATAAACTGGAATAAAAAGTGACTGTGGGTCAGCCTTGGCTTGTTTTGTGCCACGCTGCTGCTGCTGCTGCTGGAAGGCTCGGAGGACATTAATGACACAGTCAGTATTCAGGGCACTACTCTCTGCTACATGGCATCAATCTTTCTTTCTGCTCCTGCAAGCATCATCACGGGTCATTCCACAGACTTACACGCTCATCTTTTGAAATTGATGGTGCAGCTATTGCAAACAATAAAAAAAAAAAAAATCATTTTAAAAAAACAAACGATTTTAAAAGCACTGCAATTTTCTATTTTGTATTTTTTTAATTATAAGCCAATAGATATAATACTCAATTAGGGGATGTATGAAAATATAACATGCACACACACACATACATATTATATGAGTAATTATTTTAAAATAAGGGCCATACTAAAAAGTACCAGGCATTTGTAAGTGAAGTGCCTTGCAAATGTATTTATGTCTTTTGAATGTCATGCATTTTTCATGTTACAACTACAAACTGTATTTTGTCAGGCTTTTATGTGATGGAATACAAATGAAATATGGTTCTCAAAATTTTTACAAAGAAAAACAGGAAAAGTGGAGTTAGCCTTTGTATTTAGCTTCCTTTACTCTAGTTAGTATACTCAAATTACATTGAGCACAACTGATTGCCTTTAGAATTAGACTAATAATCTAGGAAATGTCCATGGGATCCATTATACCACTGGAGGAGCTGCAGAGATACAAGGCTCAATTCAGTTCAATTAAATTGTATTTATATAGCACCAATTCAAGAAACATGTAATTTCAAGGCACTTTCCAAAGTCAAATTCAATCAAATTATACAGATTGGGTCAGATTATACAGATTGGTCAAAAAATCTAAGGAATCTAAGGAAACCCAGCAGATTGCATCAAGTCTTGACAAGCAGCATTCACTCCTCCTGAAAGAGCGTAGAGCCACAGTGAGAGTCGTCTGCATTGTCGATGGCTTTGCAGCAATCCCTCATACTGAGCAAGCATAAAGCGACAGTGGAAAGAAAATCTCCCCTTTAAGCGGGAAGGAAAAACCTCCGGCAGAACAAGGCTCAGTATGAACGGTCATCTGCCTCGACTGACTGGGGGTTACAGAAGACAGAGCAGAGACACAATAAGAGAGACAAAACAGTGATCCAGGAATCTGTTCTACATTAGATGTAGGCTCAGGTTGGACAATCTGGCAACAGGACGGCTATTCGTTGTAAACTTCACAAAAATTACCTTTAAAGTAGAGCGGCAAAAAGAAATCCCTTAATAAGTACGTTTTGAACCTCACGTCAATCAGCAAGTGCGCAGCCACACTTTAGCTGCGCAGTAAGGGCTGCAGACACCGCCATCTACAACAACTCGGAAAAAAACTTTATAACACCAGTGACATCAGCATTTAATTTCTCTTTGGGGTTAGTAAAGTATTTTTAATTGAATTGAATATTGAGAACATATTGGCATCCCAATATTATTGGGACCAGTTTACAGTAAATATGGGAAAGGACTGATTGAAGAGCAATATTTTCATTATTATTGAAAGGACGTATTTAGCCTGTCTCACAGCAAAAGATACTTTACGTCTGAAGCTAACGGTCACACAGTGCTGAAAGCAAAGATGAGACAGAGAGGAGGGAGGAAAATGTGTATGTATCGCAAATAATATCATTATCAAGCCATCAACCCATAATATTGCCATCTCCAGTCTTTCTAATATTGTGCAGACCTACATTGCACATCACCAAGAACACACCTTCCCCACCATGAAGCACGGTGGAGGCAGCATCATGCTATGGAGATGCTTTTCTTCAGCAAGGAAGAGAAAGCTGACTGGATGGAAATTACAGGCCAAAAATGTTTTACGCGTTCTAACACTGCTTAATAACCCTGACAACATCATCCCCACAGAAAAACATAGTAGTAACAGTATGATGTTGTCATTTTGTCAATCTCAAGATCTGAAAAGCTGGCTGTGACATAAGCCAAAAGACTAGCAGCTGTAATAGCATCAAAAAGTGATTCTAGAGAGTATTGACTCAGGAAATTCAGAATAAATATGCTTTTAAGATCACTTTTAAGATGTTTTTAGTTCGTAAAAAATGTTAGGAACTATCATCTATTAATATCTCGTGGTCATAATGTGACAAAATCTAGAAAGGCACAAGGGGTTGGAAGACTTTTCAAGGCGTTGCTGATGGCAGCCTTGCAGTGGCTTTAGTGAACGCCCCTGACATCATTTAGATGGTTGCAGATAAACTCCCAACATGTAAAGAATTCACACCGTTGCTCAGAGCTTCCTTCCAGTAAGCAGGTAAGGCAGAGCCTGCACATACAGCCTCTCCTGCCTGCTCTGTGGAAGAGTTTTTTTTTTCTCCTGTAAATGATAAATGTTTGATGAGGTGGCCAGCATCCAGGACTTGTTAGAAGTCTCATAATGTCTATATGACAGCCAAAGCTGAGTGCACAAATCTATGATGCATCTATAATGCCCTAGATGGAGTTGGATCCTCCTTTTGGAGCTATTTTAAGGCATCTGTGCAGGTTCATGTCCATGCAGATTAAAGAGTACGTTTCTTTTTTTGCTGAGCCGAGCACACCAAGGCACACGATTCATACTGTATATATATTCCCTCTTTTCTCTTTGCACCACATCTCATTTCACCTCGTCTTCTCTATTCCTAAATCTGTACGCCGTGTGCTGTTCGTTTTTCCCGTCTCCTAATCATGGTTCTTTCGGAGTCTGAGGACCAATTCATAAAGGATACTGTGAGGTCAGTTGTAATAACCTATGTTTTATACCCCACATGTATACAGTGTGGTCTCTGTAGACCTTTTAAAGTCTCATTTCAGAACGAATAAAGTATCAGTTTTTCCTGCATAGTTAAAATGTTGCACAGTACAAAACCTTCTGCAGCATTTGCACGGTCGCTTGGATTGTAGCCTGAACTACAAGAACAAAGGCTTGGTGTGAAACGATTTTAAACAGTTTTAACAATGACCAACTTTAAGCTCTGGTTGTTTCATTACGTGTTTCCTTCTGTGGTTAACTAATCAGAGCTTCTTTCACATCTTTGCATCACTCACAGCAGTTTCATCTAATATTAGAAAGTTTCCATTTTTTGCAACTAATGGCAAACTGTATGGCAAGGGCAAGGCAAATTTATTTATATAGCACAATTCAGTACAAAGACAATGCAAAGTGCTTTACATGATTAAAACATAGCAAAATAAAACAGAATAAGTATGGGAGGTGGTGGGGGGGGGTTATGTGAGAGACAAACGCTGCATAATTGTGAGGTGGAGGAACAAAGACACACTGTTTTCACAGATTTTAAAAAAAAAAAAAAGCCAGAAACACTGGCATGTATTAATATTCAGCCCTCCCTGAGTCAATGCTAAATGTATACAAATTATTCTTTACAAAATAGCTCAACCTCAGTCAAATTGGATGAAGCTCATCTGTGAACCAGTTAATATTTTTTTTTAAATTTCTACAGATTCTCTACTGGATTTAGATTCGACTTTGGGCCAATCTAATTCACGTATTTACATCAGTCAAAGCCATACCGTTGTTGCTGTGGATGCATGTTTTGGGTCATTGTCCATCTGGAAGATGAACCTCTGTGACTTTTGCAATCACTAACAGGTCCTTATTTAGCTCTGTCCGTCTTCCCCTTTTTATGGCTTTCTGTTAACAATGTATGACACTGTCATCCATAATAGCCAGATTTGTGTTTAATATTAACAGCTTGTCGTGTCAACAGACTCTCCTACCTGAGCTGTGGATCTCAGCAGCTCCCACAGAGTTACCATGAGTGTTTTAGCTGCTTCTTTGGTTAATGCTCTCATTCTGTCAATTATGACTGTAGACTGACCAGTGGTCTGTGAGATGTTTAAATCCTGGGATATAATATCATAACCTAACCCTGCTTGAAACTTCTTCAGCTGTATTGCTGTCTTGTCTGTTGTGTTTCTTGGTCTTTATGTTGCCATTAGTTAAAAATATCCAAACCTTTGAGAGTTTCACAGAACAGCTGAATTTACACTGGTATTGAATTACCAACATGTGGACACTTTTTAAGAATTAAGCGACTTCTAATGGCAATTTGTTGCACTAGATTCTTTTACGGAGTTAAGGGGGTTCCTTACAAATGCAGAACACACTTTCCAGATTTTTTCAGACATATTCACCTTTTGGTCAAGTTTTATGGAAAACTTGACTAAAGGTGAATATGTCTTGAGAGGAAATATGATGGTCAATGGAGGTTTGACGGAAGTCAAACAGTGAAGCCACCCTAAGACATAAGCTACATACAGTAAAACTGATATATCTTCTCAGACATTTCATTTGACTGTGTGAGCCATATAAAGTGCCAGGCAACCAATAGGAGGAAGCGGTTTTCAACAAATCAGCAAACCAAACTAACCAAAACATAAATTGGATTAGAAAATAACAAGTAAACACAAAAGGACTGCAGGACGACAAAGAGGCGTAACGAAGCATGTGAGACAACAGAGCCCAGAGAAGACAGTCTGGTGTTAAAAACAGATCTGCGTGTCCATCCATGTATCATCTCTCCCTCGCTGTGTCAGGCTTTTACTGCGCTGGTCCATTAGCTCTATTGAGAGGCTTTCTCTGAAAGGGGCTTTATAGTCTCGTTGAATGTAGAGGTGGAGAGTGGTGGCTTCATCACGAGAGCAGTGGTCACAAAGCTGCAGCTTTATGGGATCGCAGCTGCCTCTGTTTCACATAGCTAATGCAGGGAATGAAGAGTTCTTGGTGGATATCTTTCAGTCTGGTAGAGCAGATTGTTGTCTGAGGCAGGAGAAAACGGAATCTTGCAGATTTTCTTTTCTACTTTGGTTTCTACAAGCACGTATGATACAAGTAATTACCATCATTCAATGACTTGCAGAGAACCTGGTTTACTTGTTAGATTGCAGGCATCTCTGGAGAAAAACGGCCTCTTCAACACCGAACCACTCTGCGCCAGGATGAAAATTATACATGACTCATCTTTTTATTAAAAAAGTGGACCCAAGGAGTATTATTTATTTAATTGTTAGGAAATAGATTTTTTAAATACACACAGAGAAAAATAAGTTGAAGGTTGTTTACGATCAAGTAATTCTTGCTTTCCCATCATTTGACCTTGATATGTTACCTTCTCAGTCTTTTTTCTATAACCAGGGTTAGCTTTTTTTTTTAACAATATCCTAGACTTTAAACAAAGAGAAACTGTGAATATTGGGGGAAAAAAATTGTGGTTGCACAATCATATGACAATGGAACTGGTCAGCGCTAGTTACAGGCTACAAAAGACTTGAGAATGGTGCAGAGGTTCTCCTTCCAGAAAAGTGTCCCGAGGGAAAGCAATTTAAAGAAAAGCACTTGTCCAATTTGAGGGTGTGGCGAACCTTGTATGGGACACACGGTAAACCACGAGTAAACAGGTGACAGGGGATTAAACAAGACAAAAATTAACGGCTTGATCTAATAGGTCCTAATACTGGACATCTCGCTGAGATGTCAAAAAATAATAATAATAAATGCTCCCAGTGGATTGGTTTATTTCTGTGCATATTCATGTGTTAAACATGGGCTAGTTAAAGTCCAGACCTAAATCCATTTGAGAAGCTGTGGCAAGACTACAACCATTGCTCTCGGTCCAGTCTGACTGAGCTGGAGCTGTTTTGCAAAGAAGAATGGGCAGAATTTGGTCTGACAGAGACAAAAAGGCTTGCACATGTGGTTGCAGCATCAGCTGATTTTTTAAGTATTGACTCAGATGACAGGACTTTTATCCATGAACAATTCTAACTCGTGTCGTTTTTCCATCTTCTTCGTAGTTTTGTTCCCAACTGAATTTTCCACCTGTGTGACTGTGGGGAGTTGTGCAAAAAGAAAAAAAAATGTGTTCTTGTTTTTTATAAAGTAGCTGTTATCACATGCTGATTTATTCGTTAATTAGTACACATCGTTGGTTAGTTTCCTTCGCACGCTAAAAACAGCAGTTTATCACTATATGTATCATAGACCAACAACACATGAAACCTGAAGGTTTGTTGTCATCCTCACCGCTTAAGTTAAATAAAATAATATCTGTTACAAGTTATAGTGCATCAAAAACGCTAAGCTTATCTTCCCAGAGACCGTTCTATTATTATGCAGCAGCCTGCAGTCTGCATGCCAGACTGCAGTTTACCGTAATGACAGGAACAATCCGGTTATCAGGAGCACTCTGACTTAACTGGTTATTGTGGCTAATAGAGATACATACAGCAGAACAGGGAATCACCTTTTTCTAAAGACACATCGCTATGAGACAATTTCTTAAAATGGAGCAAGAATGTTGTCTGCCCTTATGTCAGGTTGAGACATGAGTGCTTTTGACTTTCAAACAGCTTTAATATAACTTTGAAACGTTTTGCAGGGTAAAAAATATTGGAGTTTATAAAGTAGTGAAGAGTTAACTTAATATAAACCTGGTTTCCAATGTGGGCTTTCTGTGTTTAACTGCTTTTTTCATTGTTAAAATAAAACACTAAATAATTTCTCCCTTATTTGCATGCCTCATGCCAGTTCAAGTAATCCTCTTATATATCACCTTCCCATTAACTCTGCTTCACCATCTAATTTTGTTATAACAAATCACCGACGGTCACTTAACCCATCTAGACAGTAGGAGGCGCTATCATCCGGATGGATCACACTCTTTCTAGTATAGGGGTCAAGACTGGGGAATGTATGAGAAACATTTCTCATCAGGAATCTACATGCAGGCAATAAACCACAGATTTCCAGCAATGTGTTGATTCAGTTATGCATTAATTGCTAATTTAGAACGGCTTGTTTGACTAAGAAGCACTGAGACCTTTTTTCTTTTTTTTTAACCATCACGCCAAACAGATTAATTAGCCAGGAGTTTGTGACTGAAAGCGCACGGTTTTGGAATGCAAAATCGAAGCATCAGCGAAGTAATTAGCATACATCCTCCTGGCTTAGCGCTCCTGTGACCTGCATTAGCCGGATTTTGGATTTATTCAGGATATTCCCCACCATGTTGTCGATGGCCTTGCAGGCTGAGGCCAAAGCACCCATAAAGAAATGGGGTGTGACAACTAATTTACTTCTCTGGGGTTAAAGCAAGGTCGGATAGGAAGGGTTCAGATTTTTACCAGTGCAGATACCTTATATGCAATGAACCCTGAGCTGTATTAGAAATTATTCTTACACTCTGCACATCTCTCAAGTCATTTGTAGCTTCAGACAGGCTTTCTACCAGGATTCCCTATCAGATTTATCTGTCTATCTTCCTATCAATCAATGTTTTCTTGTACCTGTTGAACAAATGACCCCCACAGCATGATGCTGCCACCCCGTGTTTCATTGTTGTAGTTGTTTTTTTGTGCTTTTTGTAATGTTATTTTTCCGTCACGCACAGAAATTTGTGCCAAAAAGTTTCATCTTGGTCACATATGACCAGAGCATCTTCTTCCACATGTTTGCTGTTTCCTTTACATGACTTTTAGCAAACTTTAAACAGGACTTCTTACGGCTTTCCTCCAACAATGCCTTTCTTTCTTCTAGCTGCTGTTATGCCATAAATGTCAGATATGTAGTGTGCAAAATAACAGAATCTCTGAATTGAAAAGTGCGTGCAAGTTTCCTTCCTCTTCACAGTTTTGTGCTACTTTGTGTTCGTTTTTGTGAATGGGATGGGTGTGTGAATACTTTTGCAAAGCAAAAAAAAAAAAAAAAATCCTAATAATATAATTTGCCTGCTCCAGACCTTTCTCTCAGCGTCCATACATGCGCTCCCCACAGACGGCTAAGAAAATGGATTTTCCACTATAAAAACACCCGAAAAGTGCAAAGAAATCTACATATAAAGTAAAATAAAATGTGTTTATCAAAAACGTAGGACAATCGACGTCTTTTTTCAGTCATGGGTGATTTAGATCTAGGTTTGTAAATCTGAGAAGCCTGGCTCTTCTTGGGTTCATGTTGTTTATCCCTTTTATAATGTAAAGGAGGAAAGTTTCAGTCCTAAAGGCTTTCCATGTCTATTAGTCGCTGCTCTGGTAATGCAGTTTGCATTTGCTTGCTAGGTTGAATGCCGTTAAATTATGTTTATAGGCTAAAGACTATATTCTGCTATCCTGACCTCTAAATCATTCTATCATACCTCTATTAAACAAGTCCTGTTTTTGCCAATATATTTTGCGATTGAAGTTCCAAAATATGGAAATTCCTGAAAATAGAAAAGAATGTTGATGCATTACATTACTTCGATAGTAAATTGTTTGTGCCCAGATGCTTTCCCCACATGTGCTCCCAGATATTCTATCCCTTTAAAAAAAAAAACATCATACAGTTTCCTCAGAGTTTATACTAAACACCTTTTTCCCTGGTCATACATTACATTTTATCTTCTTTGAGCCAATAGAAAACCAAAGGTTTATAGATGGAAAGTAGGTTTGATCTTTCGGTTTCATGAATAAATATGTGCCCCTTCATTGTTCGCTCTACGAAATATAACGTTCTCTCTTTATTGTCATCCACAGACATCTTGAAAAGAGGATTTATGTTGTACAAAAAAGGTTCAAGACCTGTGAGTCAGTCCTTGCATCTGACCAGACACATACTGTATGTATCATCGTTGGTGTCACCATCAAATAATGTTCAAGAGAGTTTTTGTGAGTTAAATTAAGCCAAAATCATTTGAATGCTATGTATGCTACTGCACATCCTTTCCTTGGTTTAAAATCTGTTCAAATCACTTCATTTGTTGAATAATTGAGTCTGAAACATGCAAATAAAAGCAAAACCTACAGAACTCCATACATAAATCTAAAAACGGCTAAAAATGCCATTTAACTTATGAAAGCGAATTTGCACGTGTTTTAAAAGGTTTTCCAGCACTGGGCGGGATGTTTCGCTCAACTGTTTTGTACTTGGGTTCTAACTCTGCAATATGTACAGCTGTTGTGGGGAAGAAAAATGGATAACTTGCATTTTAACGTTATTTTAAATTTGCATGGTAAAATAACACTGCATCCTGCCCTGCTGTTTTAACCATCCTAAGGGCTGACTGGGACAGTGTCCTCTCTGAAACGTCCCTAACCTGACAGTCTAGCATCTATTATCATTGAGAACTCTAAGGTCTCTTTTGATCTCCACTCCCCTTGCCGGTTTTAATCCTCTGTGGAGGTACAGGCTGCATCTGGAGCCGTTACATAAGCTTTCCGCTCCACCCTGACTCTCCTGCTCTACTCATTGCGGTTTAATGCTGAAGCCCTCCCCCCTCTGTGCACCCTGTAACTCTGCACTCTAAACCCTGCTTTTACCGGCACCTGCCATTTTGCTTTTAGATGCACCTACCCAGGCGAGGCTTGTATCACCTCACTGGGCCTATTTTATAGTTTTAGAGCACGTTGACACTCCTAAACATATGCATTGCTTCCTGCGGGAAATTGTTGCAGAAGCTTGCGCTTTCTGATTTCTACTTATATCACTGTGGAAAAATAGGACAAAACCCAGACTGTTCGGGAAGAGAGTAAAATCTGCTTTTATTGTTTATTTGAAGACAACATTGATCCAAACTCAGTGAAATTAAAACACAGATTTAGTTATTAACGCACTGATCATTAAATTCCATTTAGTCAAATACGAAACCAGACTGGTAAACAGACTGATTCTTTGCTGGGAAATTAAGAACCTATAAAACAATGACTTGACTTATTTTCATGATTAACATAACTCATCAAGGACATATATTTTATATCAATTTGCACTTTGTTTGATTTATTGGAATCGTTTGTTTTCCGAGAAGAAGTCACTGTACCACACACACTGCTTCAATTCATTTTGGAAACTAGGGCCGCATCTGCAAGTCTTATTTTATTTCATCCAATCCATAAAGGCTCAGATATATTCATCAAATTGCTTTTTTACTTCTTGCGGCCATGATTAAGCTTCTGGCATAATCCTGGCAGGATATTTGAGCACTCTACTTATCAAAATTGATAAAGTTCTTTCAAACTGCTTGGTTTTCTGGCACTGGCCCAGATTTTTAGTTTAGTCCAGAAACTTTCAGCAGGTCGAGGTCAGGGCATTGGTGCTGACATTTCCAGAAGCTTAACATCCGTCTTCTTTATCCACTATAATTGCAGTTTTTCCTGTTGGGAAATGACCCCATTACTAGATAGTAGATGATAGTTTGTTATGTTTCTCTTGTCAACCAATAATTTAGATATATTATTGTAAAGTAATGCAAGATGTCCACAACAAAATAAACCTGCTTTCATGTTAAAACAAAATTACTTTTTACTAATAAGGTCATGATATTGAGGGGTTCCTGTTCTCCCTCATTCGTGTTTATTTGTTTTTTTCTCTTGTTTTCCACTTGTAGTCCTGCTCATTCAGTTCATCTATTACAGCTCGTTATCTCTCATGCCACCTACCTGTTTTCCCCCATCAATTAAACTCCTGTTTGTGTTTGTCTCGTTACTGGATTATTTTCGCCTGTCCAAGGGTATGTCTATTTTTATAAATGCTTCTTGCCTCGACCTCCTCTTGTTTCCTCTGTAACCTTAATCTTCTCACCGTGCGGTTCCTGTCTGCCTGTCTGCATTTAAGGTTGAGCCCCAGAATCTCAATCAGATTTTAATCTAGACATTGACTACCGCCAGGCCTCAAATTTGTTGCCTTTGAGACATCCGAGCTGGATTTACTGATGTGGTAATGATCAATGTCTTGCTGCCTAACCCATGTACAACTGAGGCCCAAAACGGTTAGCGGGACACTGAATCTTCCAGCAGTGAGAGCATAAGTTTTGGCTCCACTGATAACGAGAAGCCTCCAAGGTCCTGAAGCAGCAATGCAGCCCCAGACTATGACACTACCACCACTATGCTTGTCAAGTGAACATACGGTAAACCTTAGATATTGTCACTGGAAGTACTTAACACTGTTCTAACATGTGTAAATCCCCTACTTTAAGCTTTGACTTCAAATGTGTTATGTAGCAGATGAGGGAGATTTGAAAACGTGAGTGTCTTCTGCCCATTATTTTGTAATAACGTGATTTTATTTTACTCACTTTTTGTTTCATTATTCTCAATGCCAGAACAATCAGCATACAAGCTTTGTATTTTGTCTCTGTGGTTACATCATTTTCACAAATCTAATGCCTGTGGTACAAAAGAGAGCTGTGAGAATTGTATATAAAGTAAATCTTGGAGAACATTCTAATAAAATGTTTATTTAAACAAATATCTTGAAATTAAGGGACTTTTTTCATTTTAAAACTCTGTTAGTTATGCTTACAGCCAGAAAGAGATCGTTGAGGTTAATTGACAAAAATTCTTTGTTTTAAAGATGCACCGTGCAGGTTGCAGGATTTTTTCTGACGTCTGCCCCCTCTGGCGACAAGTTGAAATAACACCAGTGTTGTGCACGCGCACGGGAGAAGAGAAATTAAAAAAGCCAACCGTTAGGACTTCGCACGTTAAGAGACTTTAAAGTAAAAGATCTCTGCCACAGCATGTTATCTTTTCAGCAAAATAAGGGCCAACTGCTGGTCCCTTATTATTCCCAGGCCAGAAAGGAGCTCCTTCCATCGCATGAAAACTGGCCCATTATTTACTCTGGTTCTGCTCCTTCGCTGATCTGAGTTCAATTTTGCCCTTTTTGTTGCACTAGAGATTTTTTTTATGTTTTTTTACTCTTGTGTGGCGTCTGTGATGGAGTCTAAGAAGAGCTCAGTGGGAGCGGAAACGCTCAACAAAGTAACTGTGGAACAACAGTTCGACCACTTTGAACGAGAACTCGTCACATGCACATGCTTGCCCAGAAGATTCGTCCCGAAATTCTCTCAAACTGACTAATGGGGCCTATAGAAGATAGAAGATCATTTATTTTCTTATGTGCATCCGAGTTAATAATGCGGAGACTGATATTGTTTGCAACTTGTGCTGTAAGTTAATTTAATGCATATGTTCCATGAGATTTACTTTGTAGTCATTACAAAAGGGGCAGGATATACAAAATGCTTCGTCTTCCTGCTAATTTCTAAGTTGTGTACAGTAAGCAATGTAAGAGTATGTGGTTGTGACTTACTGCCAATTAGTTGAATGAAGTGAATAAACTGATTGATTGATTGATTGATTGATTGGTAAATCAGGTTAAACAGTACTACTCAAGTACTGTACTTAACCGGATGCTTTTTTTTTTTTACTCCTACTTGAGTAATTATATGGATGACTCTGCCCACCTCTCGATGTCTATGAGTTTACTTTCTCATCTGTTTTTGAATACCTTTAGATCTGTGCACTATGTGTTGCTTTATATGATCTTCCCCTACTTCATGTTGTCAGAAAAGTTCTCTCTAATTGACTGCATGACTTTACAGATGTGATGGTAGTCCTGCCTGATTGTGGCCTGGGAAATTAATCCTCATTTTTAGCTATAATCATTGTTAATCTATGCTTTAACAATGGGGGCACTTTCTGTTTCAAACTGGGCCAGGTTTGTCTGTATAGCTCTCTTTTTCTTAATAAAAGAAATGGTTAATTGCCTATATTTATTCTGGATCCTGAATGGAATCTCTCTTTGAAAATAGATTTCGCCATAGCCTAGAGTTACATTTGCATGATTTAAAAATTTGTTTGATCTGAAACATTAACGTGTAACAAAAAATGAAAGCAGCAGACACCTGACAATTTCAGAAACCTATACCACCTTATAAAAAGGCCAGAGGCGAGCATGAAGGTGTCAACTTTAGAGTGGGAGCTTCTTCCTTTACAAAAGGACCATATGGTAGCATGAATAATAAAAAAAAAAATGTTTACTAACACAATCTAAGAGATGCTTTCTATGAAACCAAAACTTTTACACGGCTCCCTGGGTTCCAGTTGGTGCGCTTGCAGCATCCTTTATAAACATACATAGCTGGGAGTAGGGAGGCCAACACATGGCTTGTTGTTATAGTTGTTACTGCCCCCCCCCCCCCCCCATCCCTTAACTAACCACCCTCCCGTCTACCCATATCTTCATGACCACTGCTACCGGTCTGCAACATTTCTACAATCACGCTACCAGTCTTAAGTGGCAAAAACAAAAGGTTTTGGAGAGTTGTTTTACAGCCTACTTTGTACCCTCTATCTATATTGTCGGCCTTTTCAGAATCAGAATAAAGTTTATTGCCAAGTGGGTTTGCACTTACAAGGAATTTGACTTGGTGCAGACAAAATAGATATACATATATACAGAATGTAGAGCTATATACACAGTATACACGTTTTGGTTGCTAAGCTAAATTAGCTTCCAGAGGAAGCATATAGGCTCCTTTTCCTACCTCCTTGCTTACTGACTGCACTATTTAGACAGCACTTATCATGGCGACCGCTGACAAACTTTTGCTTTGGCTGAAGGTCCATGCCAACAGAGATATTCAGATGGAGCCAGCAACAAAAAAAAATCACCAGGTTAAGTGAAGAGGATGAAGGAAAACCAGGCAGGGTTTTTAGTTCTGAAGCCGGATTTATCCACCTCTGCCTAAATGCACTTGGCCATGAACTGGAGAGACATTTTCTTCAGGTGCTAGAGAGCAGGATTTATGATTGCATTAATTACAGTAAGTAGCCCAGGTCCTAAAACAACCAATGGAGCTATAAGGAATACCACAATCCTTTGCATGACATGATGTATAAGCACAGCCCACATCATGGAAATTAACAAAAATATCCAGAGAGAAGAGAGCATGGACTTTTTAGTTCATTTTTGGAAGGCTTTAGGCCCGGATTTGACTCGCATCATCCATGTGCGATTTCATTACATAATGACGCATGAGTTAAAGGCTGTCAGAAATCAGCACAGCAGTCCCAAGCTCCTTTCTTCCCAAAGATAGTCTTCTTACTGGCCAAAGGTCAAGGAACAGGAACTAGGAGCAGGAGCGACCTGCTATAATTAGATGTTTTCAGATGGAGCCCGTGCCGTGGAGCTGGAAATGGTTGGAACTAATCTCTGGACAAGCTTTTTCCTTTCTGAGCCTGGATTCCCCACCTCTGGTAATACAGTAGGACAATATTTTGATGCACTCCACGAAGGTCACTTCTGAATGGCACAAAAGCTACAAAATGAAGGTGTTGGAGTGTTCAGGTCAAAGTCCACAGCTAAATCAATTGTGACGCTGTGGCATGACCTTAAACAGGCCGTTCAAGTTTAAAAGCACTACAGCGGGGCTTCATAAAATCAATTCTGCAAATAAAGCGGACCTAAATTCCTCCACAGGGATGTAAACGACTCATTGCCAGTCATCAGAAACACTGGTGCTGCCATTGTCGCCAGGGGTTGCATAACCAGTTCGTAGGCTTAAGTCATAACTGGACTATAATTGGTCAATACTGAGCTTATGTTTGTGTAATATTAAAATTTGATTGATGACCTGAAACATTTGACTGTGATAGAAAAGCAAAAAGAGAAGAAATCAGTAAGGGGCAAATACAATTTCACTGCCCTCTATATGGTAACTGAATGTCCCTCAACCTAAAGCATCATCGGGCTCGTTTCATCGTGATGGAGAGAATAACACGTTTACTGAACTCCCAGAGTGACGGCGTTGGGGGAGCAACAAGGTTATTTCAGGGGAAAATTTAGAGTAAACATTCTTCCAGTTGCTGTGAGTGTTTATCCCAGCAGGGTTTCCTCTGAATGTACAAACAAGTGTTTGCCTCGGCTTCATAATCAGTCTGACACTCCTCCAGGATAAATTGTAACATTGATGTTTGCCATTGTTTAGGAGGTCTGCGTCGTCATTTACGGAGCTAAAGGAGGGCAATAAGTGGGGGGGAATTTTATATAAAACAACATAAAAGTTACGCTTGTGATTGTGTCTCACTGAGATGAGATGTTGTCTCCCAGATGCGTGTTATCTGCATTTCTGTTTTCCTCAGAGGACTCCAGGCAGAGTGGTACCCACGGGCACAGTGTGACAGCACAGCTGGGTGCTCAAAATGACTTGCGTCGCTGAGACTTGATGCAAGAAGCACAAGGCTGAACTCCACATTGCGGCAGAGGCAAGGGAGTGGTGCAGCAGTCCTGGTGTGACATGCCCTACCGCGTTGTCCGTGTCTCCTCCAGTTAGCTCTCTCCGTACAGCAGACAGACTGGCAGGAGCATCTCAGGAGGCGAGGCCACAATCCGATCCCTGTCAGTCCCATTTTCTGGTGTTCTTGCTTTACTTTGGTTTCCTCATGTCATGGGATCTTGGTGATATTATAGTTTGGTTTAGTTTTTAGTTTTTAGTTTAAGGAGTTTTTATTTTAAATATGTAAGGAACGGAAAATAAACTAAATAAATTGGCCAAACACAATCAAAGCTTTTGTGTTGTAATTTACGTATTTGAAAAGGAGTGGGAAGAAGTACCTTTCTTTTAAAAAATCCCACTTCTTCTCCAAAACTTAATAATAGTCTATTCCTCTGTTTCCTTATTTCAGATTTCAATAATAAATTTAATACGAGGTACACTATATTCAATTTGCTCACTCGGTTTTTCTATATACTTTCTACTGTTGCTATTTAGCAAGAGCAACAAAGAAAACATGATTCCTGGGACCTTTTTTGTCTACCCAAATGACCTTAATGTTGCTAATTTAGTAATTTTCCATGTATTGTATGAGCTACATTTTAAACAATAAACTGTACATAATTTAGGATCTGCTGGATAGCAATAAACACAAATAATGTGTTCTCCTTTGTGTCACACTGCTGTTTTACTTTGGAGTAATGCACAATAAGCGTAAAACTGTTTTTGTCTGTTACTACCAATTTCTTCTGACAGAAAGTATTTATAAAAAGGGGTCAAGAAAAAAAATACAACATTTAAACATTCTATATCCAGTGTATATATTCTTCCATTACCTATTTTTGATGCACAATCCCTTAAAATACTGGCACGGCCTAGCTAACATTTATCGTTGTTTGCTGTCACAGAAAGTGATAATGGGTAAGTGAAAATCTGCTCGCTATGTAACTTTTTCAAGTAATTTGTAATAATTCCATATTTAACATATCCCAGACATCTATTGCACATGAATACAACAAAAACATTAAAAAAAAAAAATAGCTTTCCTCATCAACTCTGTCTTCATCTGGACAGGAAGTGCAAATAAGGCAGGAAGTAGACAGAGGGTTAGAGTGATCAGACCTGAACTGGACGTTAAAAGGCTTCATTATATCTGTGAATACAACTATTTTGTCTTTTCATTGCATTTTTTTGCATTAGGTGCACCTCAGATTTTAGGAAACATAAAAATGTGTCCCCTCGTAGTTGTTACAAATTCTTTGAAACATAGTTTAAACCTTTGTTAGAACATTAAGTAGTTTTTCCTAATGTATTCCTAAAGTCTTGTCTCATCTCATCCTTGTGGACCCAATACTGTGTGTCATGTTGAGTTGTTAGCTGCGTCGTTTCAGCTCTATCAAATAATGTTGACTTGAATGATAAACATTTGCTCTTTTTCCTAAACAAACTCCTTCTCAGACTCTTATTTTGTCGTGCATCTGAACTGGTCCACAGAATTATACAGCAGGCATTCGGCTCTGCGTGGATTTGAAACATGTTTGATCAAATCCTGCCTTCGCCATCGACCAGATTTATTTTACTCCTAAAAACGATTCAACGCTAATGGTTGTCTGGCTCAAACGTCCCCTTCAGTTCTTCCATTCAGCGAGCTTTACAGGCAAATGATGAGGGTGGAGAAGGAGACTGATTACATCCATCTTCCTCACACAGCCGAGTCCCTCTTCGCACTCGATAATTAAGACTTCTCAATGGCTGCGGCGATGACCGGATACACTGAAAGATGGCCTAAGACCAAGACAATAATATGCCCTAATCACTTGTAGATAAACGGGGCAATTAAGAGTGTATTATGCATGCAGCGAGAATAAATGAGGTGAGAAAATGTGTCGTGGAGATGCGCAAGCTTTTGGAGGGGGGAAAAGCGAACAAAAGAAACAAAAGAAACAAAACTACAACGAGAGCTTTGAAAGGGATACTCTAATAGCCATGAGAGAAAATCAGTTTGAAAAATGTGTCAAATTTTAGAGACATCCAGGGAATGAATAGGCTTTCAGGCAGCTGGACACCAATTTAAGACTGTTGTATGAAAAAAAAAAAATTAGTGTCAAAGAAGTGGCTGGAAGCGGAGCAAGAGAAACTTTTAAAAGGGACTCTGAAAGTCTTCCCTGGAAGAAGAAGAAGAAGAAGAACGTGTTTTTTGAGACAAGCTGTCTCCAGTCCAAATCTATTTCGGCTTCAGCGACTGGCAAACACTCGATGGTTTGCTGGAGGGGAGCAGGAAGCTTCCAGGCATGCTTTTATATTCCACTCTGAGAAAAGCTTCTGTGGCTTTCTGCACAACAAGCACATCCTGCCCGGAACTTACCTATCAAGTCAATTCAAAGGCTTTATCCCATCAAACCATCTCTGTTCTGTGTACGCACCGCCGTGTCAAAACAGAACAGTGTTGCAAATGATGTTCCCACGGGAGTTTAGAGCTTAATACAGAGTTATCCGAGGGCAGCAGGAAGTGGTCCTTTTTACACTGCAAAGAATCCAGCTTAGCATCATGGTTTTCAAAACTTCCTTAAAAAAAAAGCCTCATATACTGTGTAACACTGCACCGATAAAACTATATAAATAAGATGACCTTCATAATGCGTATATTTTAGATTGGTGGTTTGTCTTATTAATTATCTGAGTTCTAAAAGTTACATTCAGCCCCATATTCTGACACCTACATCTTATCTCTGGGAATTGGCTCTCCATTTAGCCAGTCCCTTGTGTTGATGACTCTGACACAGCATAGGATCCTCGCAATGTCCCTTACCGGCACATAGTGGCCCCACCCCGTGGCACTCCCACTGCCGTGGTCCATCGGCAGCATTATTTTCTGAATTATTTTTATTTATTTTTTTCATGCTAAGGGCAACAGTACAAACACCCAACTAAGAGTTGAACTTGTGTTTCATCAGATCACTGAAAATTGTTCAAAAGTCTCGAGGGTAGTCGAGATGGGTTTTTTTTTTGGCAAATGTGAGACGGGCCTTTGTTTTGTCTTTGGTCAGCTGCAGTTTCTGCCATAGAACTTTTCTATAGATGCCATTTTTCCCAGTCTCTTTCATAATGTTGATTCATGAACAACTATTTTTTCACTGAGGTAAATATGGAGGTTTGTGGCTCTTAAGATGTGCTGCTGCAACCTCCTGGATCTTTCCAAAAAAAAGTCAAAAAAACAAAGCAACTGGACTTGTTTTCCGTAGATGAAGACGTTTCGCTTCCTCTCCAGGAAGCTTTCTCATTTCAAAAAGTCTGGAGTAATGATGAGTACCAAGCTATATACCACTGCCCAAACAAAGGCCTTGTAGGGTATATAGCTTGGTACTCATCATTACTCCAGACTTTTTGAAATCAGAAAGCTTCCTGGAGAGGAAGCAAAACGTCTTCATCTACGGAAAACAAGTTCAGTTGCTTTGTTTTTTATTTTATTTTTGGAATGACCATGACCTGGATGACTGAGAATCTTCACCAACCTCCTGGATGACTTTGTCAAAGCACTTGGAGTAATTTTGGTAGGCGGACGGTGACTGGGAAGGTTCACTACTGTTCCATTTTCTTTGTATTTATGCATAATGGCTCTCAATGTGGTTTTCTGAAATCCTAAAGCCTTGGAAATGGCTTTGTAACCCTTTCCAGACTGATAGACGTTTATGCCTGTTTATCATCTGTTAATGAATTTTGTTTGATTAGCACATAACCTCCTGCTGTTGAGATCTTATAACCTGCTACATGTTGTGGGACGGGTTCTACTTGAGTGATTTCTAGTAGGGCTGGCCGATAATTCAAAAACAATATATATCGATCGATAGACGTATATCGATGATAGAAAAAAAGGGATCAATAAAAAGTCTAATAGAACAACCGTTTTCCTTCCTTTTGCATTCTAGCCTATAATGTAAGTTAATATTACAGTCATTGCATCCTCCAAACCAATCCCGAACGCAGACCCAGGAACGCTCCATCACTAAGCTCCGCCCCCTCAAGGAGTTCAGCGCGCACGCGTCCTTTTTTCTTTTTTAAAAACTTCTAGTTTTCGTAAAAAGTTGGTTGAATAAGAGGTTGAGTTTTAATTCAGTGTTTGTGTGTTCTGTATGTAAAATTAGGTTGCTAAGCAACAGGAGAAAATGGTCAGGGCTGCACTCAAAATAGGTTTTGAATTTGTTGACAATTATCGATATCGATCAATATGATTTTTATTTTATCGCTAGGCTTTTTTTCTACATCGTCCAGCCCTGATTTCTAGATTGTTCAAGTCAGAGAGTAATCAGGTCTGAATGTAACACGTGAAACTGGACTCAGTCTTTAAACATGTTTAACCAGGGGGGGAAATTCTATTTTCACGTGGGGCAGGTTGATTTGGAAAGTCTTTTTTCCCCCCATGTTAAAGAGAAAAACAGCCTTTTTGTATTTACTCCTATTTCTTACATTTAAATGAGCGTGAGAATCTGTTACAATTGGACGTGACAAATAAAAAATAGAAGAAGTCTGTAAGGTGTTAAAGACGTTTTCACAGAACTGCATATACGTGGCTGCTGTGGATCCGTCACACAGGCTAACCAGCACCGTTTAGAAAGACTTCACACAAAATCTAGTTGGTCACAGCTTTTTGAATACAAGAACAAAACAAAGAGAACCGTGAATTATATTTGTGCGCAAAACCGTAATTTCCATACTCGCCGCGGATGTGTGACTGATGAAAGAAAAAAGGCTGACAAGTGTTTATTTCCATCCAACACGCGGCTCAGTCGGTGACAAGCTACAATCAGACACGCAGCTGCACTGACGATGTAACAGCAAAACAGATTACAGGGATCTTTCTCTTTGTTGGCAAAGCCGGCACGTAAATCCAATCACGCTGCTGCTTTGGAGGTCACTGGAGACGTCCGCTCACCTATTCGCGAATGACACGTGGTGATTATGGAAGGATGTCTGACTCTTGCGGTGTCGCTGGGATTTACTGGTCCCTTCGGGAAAATTAGGCAACGTGGCAATCAAGTCGTCCTGTGCCATCTGCTGGTGTGCCGTCAGACTTTCCTGCAGCGCTTTGCGCGCCTCATCTGCCCTTCCTACCGTCTCTTATATAAGCTGTCTGTGAGCCAGCAAGCGTTTTTATCACACTGCTTCATCCCCCTGTTCCCAGGAAGTGGAAAAGACACAACAAGGCAGGTGTGTGTTTGTGTGGGAAAGGGTAGAAATGGAGAAGACTGAGAACAGAGGAGCTTTAGCATATGGTGTCGATGACGTTAAAGTCATGTTGGCTGCTTCCTGGTGGCTGAACGATGGCTCGGATCCAATCCCCACGACCCAGCGCCACACACACTTTGTGTGTCTCTGCCTCACCCTACCTCATAATCAGTCTCCCCACTCCTCGCGCCCGCCTGCTCCGCTCCATCTCTCCTGAGAAAGGGAGTTGGAGGAAAAAGGCAAAAGGTAAGGAGCAGGATAATGCAGTCCGTCACAGCCTCAGCCCTGACTGACAGCTGCTTTCTGTCGGGTGTGCTGCTATTTCTGCGGCGAGAGGAATCTACAGCTCAGCATTTATTACTGCATTTGTGGCAAGCAGTTGAGTGAAGCCAGACCTCATGATAGTTTGCGAATAATTCAGTTAATTTTCCCCGGATATAGTTTGAAAGCAGGAATTAATAATTATTTTCCTGGAAATTTATATAAAGAAAATTGCTCTATACCCTCAGCAGGATTCTTGAGGGGGCATGGGAGTTTGCCCAACCAGTCTACATGTGCTTTGTGGATCTGGAGAAGGCATTCGACCGTGTCCCCCGAGGGATCCTGTGGGGGGTACTCCGGGAGTATGGAGTACCGGACCCTTTAATAAGGGCTGTCAGGTCTCTGTACGACCGGTGTCAGAGTCTGGTCCGCATTGCCGGCAGTAAGTCGGACTCGTTTCCGGTGAGAGTTGGACTCCGCCAAGGCTGCCCTTTGTCACCGATTCTGTTCATAACTTTTATGGACAGAATTTCTAGGCGCAGCCAAGGTGTTGAGGGGATCCGTTTTGGTGGCCTTAGGATTGCGTCTCTGCTATTCGCGGATGACGTGGTCCTACTGGCTTCATCAGGGCGTGATCTACAGCTCTCACTGGAGCGGTTTGCAGCAGAGTGCGAAGCGGCCGGGATGAAAATCAGTGCCTCCAAATCCGAGACCATGGTCTTGAACCGGAAAAGGGTAGAGTGCCTTCTCCGGGTTGGGGAGGATGTCCTGCCCCTAGTGGAGGAGTTCAAGTATCTTGGTGTCTTGTTCACGAATGAGGGGAAGATGGAGCGGTAGATCGACAGGCGGATTGGTGCGGCGTCTGCTGTGAAGCGGGCGCTGTACCGATCCGTTGTGGTGAAGAGAGAGCTGAGCCAAAAGGCGAAGCTCTCGATTTACCGGTCGATCTACGTTCCTACCCTCATCTATGGTCACGAGCTTTGGGTCGTGACCGAAAGAACGAGATCCCGGATACAAGCGGCTGAAATGAGATTTCTCCGTAGTGTGTCTGGGCTCTCCCTTAGAGATAGGGTGAGGAGCTCAGTCATCCGGGGAGGACTCAGAGTAGAGCCGCTGCTCCTCCACGTCGAGAGGAGCCAGTTGAGGTGGCTCGGGCATCTGGTCAGGATGCCTCCTGGACGCCTCCCTGGTGAGGTGTTCCGGGCACATCCCACCGGGAGGAGGCCCAGGGGAAGACCCAGGACACGCTGGAGGGACTATGTCTCCCGGCTGGCCTGGGAACCCCTTGGGATTCCTCCTGAGGAGCTGGCCCAAGTGGCCGGGGAGAGGGACGTCTGGGCCTCCCTACTGAAGCTGCTGCCCCCGCGACCCGACCCCGGATAAGCGGAAGAAGACGGACGGACGGACGGATTTATATAAAGAATCAAGATTTTCCAAGATGTAGCCCTAAGAAGGTGAAAAGGAAATGTGTTCAGGAACTTTATAATTGATTTGTTTTAGTTTGGCGTTTCCCAAAGGCAGTGCAGTTTTTTTTTCTGTAGGAAAATAAAACATTAGACTCTAGATGTGTGGCATTGATATGTAAACCACAACAGCATCCCACACAGATTTGCCTACACTTTCAGTTTCAGCTACAATTACATTCACTCGAATTACAGCCAGAAGTCTTTTGAGGTATGTATCTTCCAGCTTTGCACCTCTAGAATCTGTCATTTTTACACCGGAGACTCAATATCTGTGAAATTTGTTTTTGCACTTTGACTAGGCCATTCTAAAAAGGAATATGTTTTGATCTAAACCATTCAGTTTGAGCTCTGGCTGATTGTGCATGGCTCCTGTCGGGCCGGAAGGCGACCCTCCACTCCAGTGTCAAGTCTTTTTCAGCCTCTAACAGGTTTTTTTTCTCCCCACAAGTGCTCTGTAGTAACCTCGATCCATCTTCCCATCAACTCTAATCGGCTGAAGAAGGCATTACCCCAGTGTGGTGCCGCTACAATCATGTTTCACCGTTGGGATAGTGTCTGCAGGCAGGGTGATGTGCAGTACGTGTTCTTCACACACATAACGTTGATAGAAAGACTTGCTCGAAACTGAGATTAGGCTAGACACAGCTGGATCAATTGGGTGACATCTAAAGATAATTGCCTTTGCAGAATTGTATTTCAGGGATAACAGAATAAAGGAGGCTTACTGCAAAGGACAACCACACGTTTTTAATGTAAATTTTTCATTTTAATGTGAAAAGCCATGTATAATTTTTTATACTGGAGTTTTAAAGTCTAAAGAGCTAGGCTTACATTTTTTCCTTTTTTTAATGATTTGTTATGCAAGACTTCATCTGGTGGACTGGGTCTGCCTTTTTGGTGTTGAGTTATTGAGGATTAGTGCATTTCATGTTACACTGCATCACTAGGACATGTGTTCCCCTTACTGCAAGCTGTTTTCTGGGATCAAATAGGACATATCGAGTACCCGCTGTTAATTTTTTCCAAGCAACAGCATCCCTTGGAGATTTTTTTTTTTTTTTTTGTGATGTAATGCACAAATGATAAATAATTCTCTGCATGTGCTTCTCCTGTTCTCTTTCAGTCACTGTCCCGGGGTAGCTTTAAGCATTCACCTTTTAGCTGCATCCTTTTTCTTTTTTTTTTCTTCTTTCTTTTTCATTATCAGCTTCACAGCTCTGTGAGACTTCACTCACTCCACCTGAGCCTCAATGTAATATTCATGATAGTATTGGATAAAGCCAAAGCCAACCAGGAGGACCAGGAGGACCTAGAAAAAGCTTGTATTACCTTTGTGAATGCATAAGGGCTCAGAGAGAGAGAGAGAGAGAGAGAGAGAGAGAGAGAGAGAGAGAGAGAGAGAGAGAGAGAGAGAGAGAGAGAGAGAGAGAGAGAGAGAGAAAGCACATATGTGCACATATTGACTAGAGTTTTCAAAACCTCCTGTTTTGACTAGTCCAATTCTATTTTATATTTCGACATCCATTTTAGTTATACAACACGGTTACAAACAACCAAAGTACTATACAGTACCATAATAAATCAAACCAAAACCAATAATAAGAAAATAAAAATAACAACAAAAGCAGAAGTAAAATAAATGAGAATCCATGTGTTATGCCATCACCATGATAAATAATTGATTTATGAAACATTAAATAACTTTAAACAGTGTATAATTGCACATCACATGTAAAACCAACTCACAAAAAAACCCCACTAAAAATAAGTGAGGTTTTAAGAGACCAAAAAAACAACAAGAGAAGAAAGCTGTCTAATATTCAATGGCAACTTGTTCCATAATTTTGCAGCAACGACTGAAAAGGCCCGATCTCCTCTGAGCCTCAGCCTGGTTTTTGTTACAAACAACAGAAGCTGGTCAGCTGGTCTAAGGGCTTTTAGAGAAACATAAAGCTGAAGTAGGCCAGGCAGGTATTGACAAGTAAGAACATTAATGTATTTTTAAAAAAGACGTATTTTAAAATGAATTCTTTGGCACACTATCAGCAGTGGAGAGAAGAGTGGACAGGTGGAACATGTTCCTGTTGGCGTGTATCGGTTAAAAGACGGGTAGCAGTATTCTGAACCACCGGGAGGCATGAAAGAGAGGCCTGACAGATTCCAGCATAAAATGAATTGCAATAAGCTGAGTTGTGATAAAAGCAGGATTTATTATCTCCAGGTCACGTTTTGACATGACTGATTTATTTATACATAGGATGAAACATCCAAGCTCCAAGAATATATCAGGAAGATGGCCCCGAGGGATGAAGTGCTCAGTGAATGTCTCAGACCGTGGAAGCTGGAAGAGAAGGAACTGAAGGAACCAGCATGGGAGGAAAAACCCCTGGGATGTACCACTGACAGATAGCTGAAGTGGCTTATATGATAAAATCCCGCCAATGGCTAGAGAGGACAGCACTGAAGCCCTGATCATAGCAGCACAGGAGCAGGCCTTGAGCACCAGAGTAATAGAGACCCAGATACCAGGCAAGATCCCAGGTCCAGGCTACGCAAAAAGGCCCCAGAAACCATCCAGTATCTCACAGTAGGGTGTAAGATACCAGCAGGCAAGGAATACATGGAACACCATAACCAAGTGGCTGGAAGGTGAAGTCAACAGTAGTGCTCTGGGTTATCGGAGCCCTAGGGGCAGTAACCCTCACTCTGGAGAAATGGCTCCAACAGATACCTGGAAAAACATCAGACATTTCAGTCCAGAAGAGTGCAATCTGAGGAACAGCTAAGATACTAAGAAGAACCCTCAAGCTCCCCGGCTTCGGGTAGAGGACCCGAGCTTGAGAAATAGAGAGCCACCCTACTCGTGCGGGAATTTTTGCCAGTGCAGACTGAGCGACTGCATGTTGTAGCATGAGATGACGTAATGTTACCATTAGGTAATTTCTGCAAAAGCTGGCCTTGTAGTATGTAGGGGGTAGCATTTAAACCCAGCAACCAGGTATTTTGTGAGCCATTGCATCTTTCTGCATTATGGGGTTGAATCAGTCTGACTTTCAAAGGATGTATCCCTCTTGTCTTCTGACAGCATTCCAATCCTCCTAAGAGTTACTGTTTCTCAATCACGAAAGAATGCTAACAAAGACACAATAGATTATTACAGAAACAGCTCTCTTTAACATTTCTCAGTAAATACATGTTAGACCCAGCAACTACAAAAAAAAAAATTAAGAGCCTGCTTAAAAAAACAGTCACCTTTCAGATTTAAATGTACACGTCGGCCTAAGTGACATTCCCTTTGAAGCTGATCCTTGAAGCTGACTCTGGAGGCGCATTTGACAGACAGTGATCCTACAGCATCTACTACTCTGGTGAAGATGAGTGACTCAGGTGCTTGTGAGGCCATATCACGGCCTGTCAGGGCCCCGTTAAGTCTCTCTTGTGTGAAATGGATTTGTTGTGTGATGTGGTGCGGCCGCCTGTACATGTGAAAAGCCACGTAAACTCCAATCATTCATGAAAGCTGAACTTGTACAGCAGCACTAATGTTGTTGCAACAACCCAGGGTTAGACACCAATTTCTGTTACGTAATAGAGAAGGATTCTGCAGTAGCTTGAAAATAATATCAGCTACTTTAAATAACTCTGATCTCCACCATCTAAGCATCTCTCTGGTTTTCCAGACCAAATCTGCCATCTAAAGATTTTTTTTTTTATCTTTACAGGCAGTTTCTAACTGAACTTAAAAATAATAAGGTCACTTTAATTTTTTTGGCTAATATTCATTGAAAGAGTAACAAAGGAAAATACATTACTTGAAATGTGAAAATTATACAGAATATATTTGGTGAAAAAACTAAACTGAAGAAAGGAAGCTTTAATACCCATAATCAAAGCAAACGAGAAAAGGTTAAAGTAATTGTGAATTGCACTCTACTTGAGTCTGTTTGACTTCCAGATGTCCATAGAAAGATTTTTAGTAATAACCTATTTTGTAATTTTAAGATATTCTTCTAATCTAAATATGCAATATAAAAGACATGGGGGGTGGGGGAGGCAAGTTTTTAATGTGACAAACCCCAGTGAACAGCTGAGTTCCAGAAAACCTTCTGAGGACCTGAGTATGCACTAGCAACAATAATCCAAGTAAGTTAATTCAATATAAAAGTTACATTATTTTGGCCTTATGTTAGAAACAGGGCAGTGTAGTCTAACTACTCTGTCCTTCCAACAGAGACGGATAGAGACCTGTGAACGTGAAGGAGCGGACTGATATTACACACTTGGGAAGATATTTTAATGTGCCTAATTAACCGGTGTATCTTATATGTGGACAAAAACACACAGAGACATGTTAATTCATGGTGCACCTTATGGTCCGAAAAATATGGTACCACAGCGTTATCATCATTATTATTGTTTTAACAGCAGTGGCCATAGTGGCTGAGGGAGCACTAAAGAACCCACACCTTTTGTTCTTTAACGTTTCATGTTCAGTCAAACACTTCAGCACGGCCTAAAAAAAAAAACAAAGCTTTTGCAATAAGATGTTACTTTAAAAAGCATGCTGAGACACATGTTGGCTGCATTTGTACATTTAACCGTTACTCCTGGTCCTCAGGGCCCACAGCCCATGTTTTAGATGTGTCTGTTCCCCCAGTACACCGCAGTTATATGATAACATAACCTCCTCAGCATGCCATCAAGTGCTATAGAATCCTGTTAATCATCCTTTAAGTCAGGTGTGTGGTAGAATGGAAACACCTAAAACACGCAGGACGGGGGGCCTAGGAACACTAGGTCAACTAAATACTGCAGCAATGTCAGTGGCATGAATAGTGTCCCAACCTCCACCCCTAAAAGCACAGCAATCTAATAAACCAATACAGTATTTTCTTTTAACTTTGTAATCAAATTAGACACTCTCTGACCCAAGTCTAAATGGACTTCATATTAGACAATAAAAGAGATTAATTCAACTCAAAGCAGCCATGACAAAAACTGAACAATAGTTTAAACTTTGTGCATCACCAAACCTTTAGAAACTACGGCTTCTGTTGAATAGAAAGACCCCAAACAGTGTCTACCCGGCCTTTGAGACCAGCACCAGCGGCTCACATCACAAACCAAAAGCCATCAATATGTCACCTTACATAAATATTATTCTTTGTAATTTACGCATGTGTGTATATTCCCATGGTGTCTTCTCTAATGTAAAATTTCTTACAGCTGTATTAAAGATGCAATTCACTGTGACTAGCAATGGGACTCTTATCTTAGGCTGTTTTTTCTTTGTTGGTGGAGTTTTTTGCTATTGATGCTATGTTTTCTCCTCTTTATGTCTGCTTCCTTGATATAAAAGTTGAAAGAAATGATCGAAGTTTGTGAATGTGTACTTTCCTCAAATTTACAGATTGTGCATTGCTGAAGCACTAAGGTCCATTTGGACTCATTTTGCTTCCTGTTTCTTATTTGGATAGCTTTGTTCTTGTGCGGTCGGTCTCTCATCCTGAAAACATGTGAAACAGACCCCCGTGAGGGCAGGAGCCAATCAGCAGTAGATTCCTAAGCAATGTGACAGTTGTGTGACATGAAGCAGCCAACGAGCTAAAAGGAAATCTTAAGATTAGCCAATCCCAAGAAGTGTACCTGTCTGACATCGGAATTTCGTTTTAGGGTTGGTTCACAGCAGCTATTGAGCGATCCAAATTTTTCTGTGTGGCAACAAACGAGCCAAATCATTGGTTTGCTGCAGAGCCCATCCTTATCCGGTTGAGTAGTTTTGCTCTTTGGAGGTCTTTGTCAATATGAATTAGTAATGACATCTAAAACCAGAAGGAAAAAAGAAGTAAACTCTACAACTGGCAGCGATTCTCACTGCTCAAAGGCATGCTGTACATGGCTCAGTAATTTCTGCACTACTCACTTTCTCCCACTGATATATCCCCTCAATAATTGATGGAGCTCAGGAGTATTAGGGCTGCAGAGAAATTAACAAGCCGCAGCGTCTGTGTGCTTTGAGGCGTTTGTGAGGAAAGTTCGGAAAGGAAATCACAACGTTCTCACATTTGTGAGAAAAGGCACTAAACGTTTGTTACTTTAAAAAAAAATTTAAGGAGATAATAGAAAGAGCTCATTATTTTATTATCAAGAATGCATCTAGGATATATGTACACTCTGCTCCTTTTCGTAAATCCTCTGCTGGTATGCTGCAGCCCCACCTCAGAGGAGAACCGCATTCAAATTAAAAAAAAAAATAAAAATAAGAGGAATTTTGCCTTTCAAAGGGCGGGAATGCAAATCACTGTGATAAACGTGATACCACACAAGCACAGGAGACGCTCCAGGCGGCAGATTACCCCAGAAGACATTTTCAAAACACTTGAGCTAATCCTTCCTCTGCCTCACGCTCTTTCCATCTAAATCTTATCCTTAAAATCGGTTATCACACAGCACATCCGTGCAATTTAACCATTGTGCAGCTTATATTGGTCTCGTTTTTCTTTCGCTCATCCTGTTTTTTCACCAAATGACACCACCTCCCTTCTTCTATCTGTCTCCCCGCTGTTAGGTGTCTGTCTTGTGCTGGGTTGCATGATCTATCCCGATGGGTGGGACAGCGACGAGGTCCGGCGGATGTGCGGAGAGCAGACGGACAAATACAGCCTGGGAGCTTGTTCAATGCGCTGGGCTTACATCTTGGCAATCATGGGCATCCTGGACGCCCTCATACTCTCCTTCCTGGCTTTTGTCCTGGGCAACCGACAGGACGGACTAATGACGGAGGAGCTGCTGGCTGAAAGCAAAGGTAAGGAGGCATTTGACTGATCCGATGTAGATCTGATGTAGATCTTTTTTTTTAGGAAGATCAGATGTGGGGTTAAGCTAAAGTTTGACTTCTGTGACTTTGTTGAAGACAAAATCACAGAAAGTGAACCGATCTTCAACGGCCACAAAGATTAAATGCTGCAAGCGATTGTATGACTGCATTTTCAGTCTGTATTTACAGCACATCACAGCGCTAAAACTGAACTAATCGAGATAACAAAGAACCTGCTTGTTGCAGCAGATATTGAGCTTTTTTTTGAGTGCTTGTCTTTATAGAGCTCAGTGCTGCAATGGAGGCTAAAAACCACAGCATTGTAATTTGGTGACTGGAATTAATTAATTGGTATCCTAATCAGTTTGTTCACATGTAGTCCAGATCAGAAAACCTCTTATAACCTCTTATCTACAAGGTTTGAGGCAAGGTCCAATTTTATTTTCCCTCTACATGCTTCCTTCGGTTGATATCAGCAGGAAATGTAAGATTACTGTCCGCTTTTCTGCTCATGACACCAAGCTCTATTTAACCATTAAGCCAGATTAATCCGAGCATTCGACGGATTCACAGACTTGTTTTATAGACTTTGAATTATGGATGTTCAGTAAATCCTTACTTCTCAACTCAGACAAAACTGGAATTATTGTTCTTAGCCCCAGAAAGCAAAGTGAGCCAGCACCTAACCAAAATCCTACATTACCGAAGCTTCCAGCATAACTGCCAAGTACTTTTGCTAAATTCTTAGCCTGTCAATTGACAATTAAAATGGATTTAAAATCTGCACTCTTCGATTTAAACAAAAACAGCAGCATCTTGACTCAAGCTGAAACAGATAAACTGATGCATGCACTCGTGAATTGCAGACTTGACTGCTGCAGTGCAGTTATAGCTGGGTGTCTGTGCAGTTTGATACAGAATGTTGCAGTGAGAGCTCCTGCACAACCTGCAAAGAGGTCATATTTAATCAGATTTGTCCTTTACTGTCATCGCTACTTCTGCTTCCAACAATATAATTCAGGGCAAAATCATTCTGAATAATAACAACAAATCCCACACATGGCCTTGCATCATCTTGTTGGCCACTACCCAACCAGAGCACTCCACTCTCAAGATATAGGTTTACATGTCAGTCCCCGAATGTCCAACGCAAGAGAAGGAGACGCAACTTTTAGTTTTCGGGTCCCTTCACGATGGAATCGGCTTTGTCCTTCAGTACTGAACACTGACACGCTCCAAACTCTTAAGCTGAAAGGTTATCTATTTTTTATACCGTGGGTTTTATGTTGGGGGTTGGCAGCACTTTGGCTTTTTACTGTTGTTTGAAAAGTGCTGTAAAATTAAATTATATTCAGAAATGATGGAGATCCAGGACAGCCTGTACTTTCCCAGAACCTGGAGGTTGCTTCAGAGAATACTTTCTGGATCTTAACAGGTGGTACAATCTTCCAAAAAAAAAAAATATCTCAAAGTTCTTGGACAGCAGGGGCTGTAGTGTGTAGTATGATGAGCTGCAACATTTTTTAAACAGATTTCTCTTTTACATGTTTGTATATTGTTTGAGCTAGTCTAGTGCAGTTCAGAAACTAATGCTGTGGACTAATTAAAAACTTAAAGCAAAAAGAAATGCTCTAGACACAAATGCAAAATGTATGCTATCACAAATCTCGTGAATTAAAATTAATTTCAAAGTTCAGAGTGGACTTTTATGCTGACGCATAAAAGCAAGCTCAAAGGCAACAATTCAGTTGATTGGATAATATCTAAAATGCCCTTTTAAAGGTAAAAGCAAATGTATTTGACCCAATGACAAAGAAAAACAGTCATAAATGTAAAAAGTGAGGTCATGTTAAAACTTTTGAGTATAAACATAAAACATTACTTTGTGAACATTCCTTGGCTTGGATCTCAAAAGACGTTTCTTAAAAGTAGAAACTGACATATCAGGGTCTCATTAAGCACGACCGGCAGATTGTTTGGTAGCCTGAGGTTAGATGCAAAGAGTTTACTGAGCGCCTCGTGGGATTGCAGAGTCAGAGGGGTTGAAAGGAAGCGGGTCAATGAAACAAGCACAGCAGCTGACTGCAGCTGGGAATGCTGCCTGTGTACTTGCAGCTTTATACAATTCCTTTTGTCAAGCGATGAATGTACATAGGCAGAAAAAAAGACAGCAGTGTAGTTATTTTATGCTTGAAGATGTACCTAGGTAGCAGCTCTGATGGCCACTCTTTGTCTCTAGGTACACGCCATCATGCTCCCTATAGTTGCCGCTGCGGCACTTCCTCGATAACAAGATGTCTACAATCTTCTGTACACTTTGGAATGTTTATTGTTGCATCCATAAAAAGCACAACGTCTCTGTTAGCTCTCAGTAATGTTTCCTTTGTGGTTGGCTATCTCTGCATCAGTATTCTTAGTATCCTGAATGTGGGTGGTAAATAATCTCCATGCAGAACGGCTCCAGTCAAAAGCTTTGGAGTGCCCAAATACAGTGCCTTGCAAAAGCATTCAACCCCCTTGGTTTTTTACCTATTTTGTTGCATTCCAGTCTGTTATTTAAATGTTTCAATTGTGCATCTGGCCAAAATAGTCAAAGTTGGTGAAATAAAATAATATTTAAAAATCTGAAAATCGGCATCTTGATTCATTATCCATTCTCCATATTTTATAAAGCTATAGTACAAACAATTACCTTCAATAGTTGCATTGTTAGATAAATGAAGTCCACCAAAACTCCCAGACCAGGCCAGGAGGGCATTAATCAGAGAGGCAGCACAAAGATCAAAGGTAACCCTGAAGGAGCTGCAGATCTCCACAGCAGAGACGGGCGGATCTGTCCATAGCACCCACTGATCTCACTTTATTCAGTGGATTGCTGATTGGCCGTCGGTAGTACACGTCGCTGCAAAGCCACCAGGCGCCATATTGGTACTCCCTATTTTCCTCCAGTAACTAAGGAATATGTGCGCTACAGCATCGAACAAAGAGGATTTTATCATGTTCAGGAAGGGCTTAAGACTTTTAAAATGTCAATGCCATATACTTTTATGCTGTGTCTGTGCATTAGCCTTTATATCTGACATAGATTTACAATAGAGCTAAATTAATGAACCAATTTAAACACTCCACAAGCTTCAGTTTCTACACTAGAAAAATCACATAAATTTGCAAAATACACACTCAAGTGTACACGTATATCTATTCATTACATAAACAATGTGTGTATGCACACACACATTTCTGAATAATAATAATAATAATAATAATAATAATAATAATAATAATAATAATAATATGGAAAGTAACAGTAAACAAATTACCAAAAATTTCTTCAATGATGTAATGATATGCAGAGCTGCGGTTCTAGTTGAGAATTTGCATATACTATACATACAAGTATGTATGCACATTCTGCACCCATTGTTCATCCGTGCAGCATCACTGTGTGTACACAGGTTTTGGTAATTCCAGGCCGTGAGGCAGCAACAAGACATGAAAAATGCCAGGAGGGGATGAATACTTTTGCAAGGCATTATACCTAACATATAAGGGGTTCTGATGTTTTGCTGCAGATCTATAACTTCTTTTTTACTTGAAATTATAAAAAAAACAGATTGTTCTGTAACGAAAATGACAGCAAATCTATACAGTATTTTATACTATTCTAAAATTTGGCTTTATTTCACTTGCATTCCTTGCAGTCACTATAAATAACCTTTTTTACACACCACTATGTTACGCGTCGTAAGTTAAAGACATTAAGTTTAATTGATCCTCACAACTGCGCCTTGATTTAACAAAATGTATAATTATGTTAGAAGTTAAAATGGATTACAACATTCAGCCATCAAAGTGGAATCAATGCACTTTTCACCGGTTGTGTGAACAAGATAAACTCCTGTGAAGTCCACTATTAATCCAATTTGTGTCACAAAAGACCGGCAAAAGCAAATGTTCACAGGAAGCGAGCACGTTTCACATCTTGTGTTAAGGTTAGTCTAATAATTTATTAAAACCCATGTGGCTTTCCCCAGACAGGAAATATAAAGCACACACTAATCGAGGAAGTAATAAAACATGAAGCAGTCTGGCAAATACACTCAGTGGACCACAGCATAAAATACATAGAGCTCTTTTGTTTTTATGGGCTACGAAGGAAACGATGCAGACTCAAAAAAAAAGTCTAACCCAATTTAGAGAAGCTTAAAAGTATCATTGAAATCTAATCAAGGGAAACAAGCCAACTTTAGTACAACTAACAGACATTCATTAAAGTGGATTTGTACACCAACAAACACAAAGATCCTATATCCATGATACAGCTCTGCTGCATTTACACTTAGAAATAGCTGAAGGATCACTACTGAACCTGAAGAGTGTCTGAGAATTTGTTTCTCATTAAATCATTATTTTACTGGTGGTTTCTTCACTCCAAAACAAATGAATGAGCAAGACCATTAGAATTTATGCAGACAAGAAGAGAAGCTTCTGTTGTTTCAAGTTGTGCATTTGTTGTTATGGCTCAGTGATGAGTCACTTAATACACTCCCGAAATGTTTTCTTGTGGTCCCCTGTCTGTCACGTCCCAAATGAAAATAATCACACTACACCCTACCCTTCTATGAAGTGTGTACCTGGTGGAAGTGGAATTACTACGGGTTATGTCATCGACTTGCGCCTCTGTGTTGTAACTGCAATATATAAATGATAGGACCGTCACTGTTTTTGCTGTTTTCTGCTAAAAAATGGTTCAAATTGAAACAAACAATAGTTTTGAGGAGAATAAAGCGCAGAAACTGAAATTTCAGAGAATTTGGCATAGCAGAGCGGGTATTTCCAGAAATGAAAAATGAATGGAAAATAATACTGTTAAATATATAGAAAGTAATTCTAAAATAACAAAAAATATGTTGTGTACCTTTAATTAATGATAGCATGTTACAAAAAGTAAGTTATTATTATTATTATTATTATACAATGTTTAATATTTTTCGTAAATATCATCAACAGCTGCTGTGAGGTAAAAAAATATCTACAGAGCAGACAGGCAGCATAACTGGTTGCTTACTTTTTTGGAAACACAATCACTTTCAGATAAAGCAAGCTTAACAGATAGACATGCAAAACAAGACTTGCTGCTTTTGAACATTTTAACTTGCAAGACATTTTAAAGTGCAAATACATCAAACACATTCAACAAAGCAGTTAGAATAACACAAAACCAGCTGCTATTATTTAGGCAAAACCTTTTACTTGTTATGGTGGTCAACAAGCCTCCCAACGAAACAAACTAACAAATAAACAAGGTCTTGTTGTTAGGTCGGGTTTGTGTGTTGCTTGTCTATGCTACCTAATAAAAGGGATGAAGGATGGAATATATGAGATGCAGACGTCCCTACACAGCATTTGTTCACTTTCACTCCATAGACTGTCCGATGGATTTTTACTGATCTATTTTATGCGCCAGATAATACTGGTAAAGGTTTGGATGTCACTCTAATAGTTTAATCGTGAATTGTGAGCTTGTACTTCTACTCACTTTAGAACACTTGAAGATTATTTCATTGATGAGCAGCTAATTATAGTCTTCAAACAACCATCTCATCCCTGGTGACATCTTTGTGTGAATTACCACTAAATACTTACTCAACGTATTACTTGTGAGACAATATATTTTTGTAATATTAACCTTTGGCTTTTCATTTTCAGAGGTCACCACAGCTTGTCACTGGCCTCCATCTCATCTTGTCTCCTGCATTTTGTAGCTTTAACCTGTGCTGATCTAATTTTCTCTTTATTTCTGCTCTTTCACAGAGGGAGGAAATGCCTAAATGACGTTTAGGTAAGTTGAAGGACAACCAGTTATTCACATCTACTGTAGGTGGAAATGTCTTAGAGTATGTATGCTAAATCTATAACATGACTTGTTTAGGCATTTTACATGAAGAGGTAGGTTTAGGCATCTAAAATAAATTTTTCAGTTCAATGAAACATCCACTAATATCTCGAACAATCACATGTGGAACATTCTGAGCTACTGTAGAAGGCAGATTTGTAAAACTGACAGAGAAAATGGTACAGAGCCTTGCAACACTTTCCCACATCCTGTGACGTTACAACCGCAAACCGAAATGTATTTAGTAGGAAAGACAAAACACAAAGTAGTGCTGATGTGATGACGAGGGTGGAGACAAACATGTGGTTTTAAAAACTTTTTTTTCCACAAATAACAATCTGCAATGTGGCATAAATTCGTATTCGGCTCCCAGAGCTAATGTTTTCCAAAGGATGTTGCCACAAATTCTTGATTGCATCTTAACTGGAGCTGGAACCCATCTGAGCTCTGGCTGTATATTTGCGTATCGTTGTCGTCCCACTGGAAGGTGAATTCTGCTCCCGTTTCACGTTTTGCAGCCTCTGACAGGTTGTCTTCCTAAATCGGCCTGTGTTTAAAGCTAGTGTCAGTGATTTTTCCCCAAGTCCATTTGTGAATTACTGTGCATGCCCAAGACCGGCTTACCTCGCTCTTCCTCTCCTTGGGGGGGATCACATCTTAAAAATCTCCCAAATCCACTCTGGTCTTATTTCTTTCTACTGAGACCTCCCTCTTCTCATAAAAACAAACGCAGTTTGCTACTTGCGACTCTCAGCCATGCTCAATGTTTACGGTGAGAGCAGTGAAGCTACAATGAACAGACAACCGCTAGGCTAACAGCTAACCAAACCGCTAACCGACCGGACACATAAACACTAGAAGGGCCCATCCGCAGCCAGCAAGCTGATACTATGAAGGAACAAGCACACAAACTGGCGTTATGTGAGCTCGTCAGAATGACTGGCATAAGAGACAACCAGTAGATAAGCGGATAAGCGGAAGACAACGGACGGACAGTAGATAGGCCTTTCCTCCGGAACTTGAGGGACCAAGGAGGTTGAAAGCAGAAACAAAACTCCGTTAAATCCATGCCTTTTGGACCGAGGGGGCATGGATTGGTTATAGTTTTCACAGGCCTGCAGCTCCCACAGAAAAGGATTTTTTTAACCTCCTTTTTGTGAATAAATAATGTATTTACTAGTTTCATCGACCATTTTACCCAGTATTTCAAAAAGTGTTTCTGAACAGAATTACCAACTATAGTTTTAGGTTTGTTGTCCATGTTGAGAAAAAAAGCATAACACAGCATGGTCCTGCCACCGCTATATGTCTCTATAAGATGGACTTTAAAGTTTTTAAGGTGATGTGCAGTGTTGGCTTTCCACCTCACATTGCTGATTTGCAAGACCCAATTCTGGGCTCAACTGATCAGAGCACCTTCATCCGCATGTTTGCTGGTCCCTATTGTGACAATCCTTAAATGCAACGTTCTGTGGCTTTCCTTTCGATAGAGGGTTTCTTCCTGCCACGTTCGCAGAAAGGCCAGAGCTGTTGGTTGCACTTTTATTACCTGTCCCGTCCACAGGATCTCTCAGCAGAGCTGTGGATCTCTGCACCTCTTCCTGAGTTATAATGAGCCCCTTGACTGCTTCTCTGATTCCTTGCACTGCCTGTCTCTTTAGGCGTAGGCTCGTGCCACAATCACAATAGTGATAAGTCAGATGCTCAACTTAGAAAACATATTTCTGCTTTAAAATTCTCACTGCAAAAAGGAACCTACAAATAAGTAAAATGTTCTTGAAATGGGTGTATTTACCATTGATTTGAGCATGTAAATAAGATAATCTGCAAATGGAATAAGATTTTTCCACTACAAACAAATCATCTTGTTTCATGTGCAGTCTATCTTATTTTTGGTGTAAAAATACTAATTTCATTGGCAGATCGTCTTATTTACCTGCTCAAATCAAGGACAAATACACTGATTTCAAGAGAGGTTTACTTACATTGAGATGCCTTTTTGCAGTGCTGCGCAACTTTATCCCAGACCTGTCGGCTGTGTTCCCATGTCTTCGAGCCAATGTTTGTTCGTTGACGTTCTCCAAAAAAAAAAATCTGAGGCCTTGACAGAATAGCTGAATTTATACTGAGATTACCTGACACACACACTAAGGTGTACGCCATTTACTGATTTCTATTCCCTAACCCGCCACTTGAGTGCTCAGTCACACGCATTCTGCTCTCTCTCTTCTTTCTTGCAGGTTCTCCAATTCCCCCGAGTGCCCTCTCCTATGAAGTACCAGTCGTTCGACAATTTATTTGAGGAAAGCAGACCGAGTCAAGGATGAATTGGAACTCTATAGAACCAGTCAGCCTTCCTTTTCACCACCTACCTTTCGAGTTCGTCCATCCTGCCCACAGACCCCCCCCCCCACTTCATTATTTCCAGCACTTAGACGGAGCCCAGAGCACCGTTTCCAACTTACAACTGAGGAGCTGACCCTTGCACAGCAATGCACAGGCCATGACGGCAAGGGCAGAGATTGGTATTCTGTGGAGAAGAACAGCGTGCCTGTGGAATAGCCTATATCTTACTACCTGAAGAAAAAAAAAAAAAAAACGTTGACTTTGACACACCTCCGGTCCAGCCACACCTGTCCCAGCTCTCACACAAGCCCGTACACCCATCTACATCCAGACAAAAGACTTATAAATACAGTTGTGTAATTACAAGTATTAACCTATGTTAACACCATACAAGTATTAACCTATGTTAACACCAAAACGTGTGTGTCACCGTCAGAATGAGTATTGCGTTTTATTTGTGAAAAGAAGATTTAAAAAAAAAACAACAACAATGAATTATATCGGATTATTCTGTAGTGTTTAGGTTAAACAAAGTTAAGGTTTTACTTTAGTCTCTTCCTCATATGCTACTTTCTTTCTCTGAAAAAAAGGATATTTAAAACTGTTTTGCAGTAACGATATTATACAACGGAGACGACTAGAATCGCAAAGCGTGTACAGAGAATATTTAAAATGGATCTATAAGGATTTTAACTGAACCCATCCATCACCGTATATTTACTACCCAACTTTGCACAGCGCTCAAGTTTGAGAGGGGACTTAACATTTTGTAGTTAGTGTATCTACACTGTGATGGTGGCTATCAGAACTGCCAGCTGCAGGGCTCCAAAGCTGCTACATGAGTCTGACTCTGTGTGTGTACGTGTGTTTCGGTGAGAGCATGCACAAACACGACATTGCTGTAAGTGTGCTGTGAGTGTATTAGTTTACCAAGCTCACACACACACTCGTCCTCTTGTATATCTTCTATCTGTCTTTGTCTCCAGGCGGGTCCTTCTTTGACGACCTTGCCCTCTCTGTTTTGTTGGGACGTACAGGGTAACGCGACGGAGCAACAGGCGCGTCTGACATGTGAACTCGAGTCGAGATGAACTCGCCTGTCCCAGCCTCACTCATCCATATGTTATCGTGTAAATAGGTACCTCTGTAGATATCGATAAGTCAAGTCAATTAGAGCAACTGAAGAGATTCCTTTAAGAATATGAACACTTAATAAAGGTTTTCACTGTAAGTCTCAGTTGTGCTTTTTCTGCTTTATTGTAACAAAAAAAAGAAAAGAAAAAAGACGGGCTTTGATCGTTTTAATAGACTTTATAGTGCCGGGAATGTGCATGGCAACTAGTGCAAAAGATATATAAAACAAAAAGCCTGAATATAAGTAGATGTTTTATTGCAGCAGCATAATCTTCTATTTACAAACTAAATTTTTTATTTAGTTCATTTATTTAGCATTTAAAATTAACATTTTAAACTGTGCTTTATTAAGCTGATCACAGTCTGGGAATATCCAGTTGGCATTCCATTACTTTCTGTTTCCCTGGGGAATAAATATGATGCGACACGGACGCCCATTTCTTTTACCTGTTAAGCTGGATCTATGTTTATATTGCCACCTGTCAAGGATGACAGAAAAGGAGTTTAAAAAAAGCTCCCAACCACACAACAATTGATGCATACATGCTAAGTAGCTGCTTGGGAACGATGCCATGGGTGATGACTTTTCTGCCGTACCATCACAGACGTAAACATGCAGTTTGCAAAACTCCATGAAAGCTTTAACTGGGGCCTCTTTTTGAAGAACGATTTAGCATTTAGGCAAAAACCCTCCTTGTGGTTGTGGTGTGAATCAAAAGATGAATGTTTTTAAAAATTATGTAGGAGAGGCTGTGATGTTGTGGGCCCAATTCTCTTCCAAAGCCTCCCCCCTCCCCCCCGAGAGCCTTGGTAGTGTTCATGTCATCATTAACTTTTTGAATAAGAGATTTTAAACAAAAATCTGATGAACTCTACCAGAAAAATGGGTGTCATTGTGTCTTGCTGCTGTAAGATGGTCCATCATCTGTCTGTCTGAAACAAAATCCACCATCTTCCCTGGTGATCACAATCCTCACACCTGAATCCTAGATAAACCTTGGCGTGAGCAGACTGGAAAATGATCCCTCTTTCTATGCTCCAAACATGTTAAAACAGGTTGAAGGAAAAGGCTAACTGTTGTGTTATTAGCAAAAACAGGTTTAAGAAATATTTACACCAATAATTGCTCTTTGGTGATTTCTCTAAAAAAATAAACAATTCTATCTTACAATGAGACTTTTTCGTCTCACTGAACATATATGCCAAAATTAGTGGTTGGATTTTTATATTTTTTCCTAGTCTGAGATTATGCCTCTGAATTTGATTTAAACAGAGTGTGAATGGGTGAATGACTGAACTGTAGTGTGAAGCGCTTGGAGGTGGTCAAGACTAGTTAAAGCGCTTTACAAGTACAAGCCATTTTACCATTTAAACTTTTATTTACACACTTTTACCAGGGGTGCCAATAAATATGGAGGGCACGGTTTGTTTACGCAGTCACATCATCCTTTGGTTGTTGGTGACTCTATTAACACTACTTCAGGGGACCAAAGCAGCTGAAGTTGGACTAACAAGACGACTACGGGATGTGGCTGGGGCGGATCCAGGATTTTTCAAAGGGGGGTGCGCACCTAAGGGTCATTGGGTCAAGGGTCATGTCAAGACAACGTGAGGCTAAATGGCCAAAGAATGCCATCTTCACTCTTTCAAACTACCCTAATTATTCATCTAAAGGTTTTTGAATTGATAATCATTTTAATGGATGAACATAAGTGGAATTAGAATGATTACATTATAGTAATTCAAAAGGGATTTTTAAGCCAAAACCTCTCTGTTTTTACAGCATGCACCAGGTTAAAAAGTAGTTTGAAGAAAAAATGATCCTCATCAACAATTAATCAAAGATTTTCTTTATTACCAGAAATGATATCTATACAGAAAATGAAATAAAAAGACCCGAGGACTTAGAACAGTTTGGTATCGATCAAGTGACAAAGAATTTCTGAATATATTTTAACAAGATAAACTATGTTGAGGAAAAGACAACAACTTTAAAGTAAGTTAAACCAATGAACATGTAAGTCTATAATAGAACAGTAAGACTTACTGTAAGACTCTACAACTTTATTTACCTTTATGATGATTATGATAATGGGTTTACAAATGTCAACCTTCTGGGATGCTTCTGGGCAAATATGTCAATGATTTTGTTGATGTCTAAATGAATGTCCTTGTGGACATACATAAGTACCAAAGCCACAAACCGTTCCTGTCCCATAGTCGACCTTAGCAAAGTTTTCACTGCTTTAAGGCCTGAGTTAGCACGTTCCGCAGAAGCACTGGTAACAGGTATAACTGACAGAAGGTGAAGAATCATAGAAATGTTTGGGTAGCACTTCATATTTGTTATCCTTAGAATTTCAGAGAGAGAGCTGGGTTTTTCTACTGATGATGACCACTTTGTGTGCCACAACTTCACTTCCTGCCTGAATGTTGATCCTGATGGTAGATCATCTTTATATGATCTAAAGATCTCTTTCTCACTCTCATCGCTCATCATATGCAAGTTGCTTGGCAATAGTTTTAAGCCTAGTATGGCAGCTGAGGACATAACACTGAAGCGAGAGTCAAACTCTGAGATGAGACTGTCCAGAAATGGAACAAAGACTGTACATCTCCAGTACTCCATAGGGTTGTCTGAAGGATTGTTGTTTCTCGTTGTCTGTCGTCCACAACGTCTAGGTATTGGGAGGTCGTCATCAAAACCAGCTAGTTTCCCCATTTCTACCATCGATTCATAAACCTCTTTGAATTCAGCTTCAGCCTTACATCTTATGTCCCTTAGAGTGTCTTTTACAAGTTTGACCTCTTCATATGCAGTGAGGACATCCTGTGATGACCCTTGTAATAGCGTACTTAGTGACTTGGTGAATCCACAGAAGTACATATTGCACTGTAAAGCAGCAATAAAGTTGGCTGAAGTTACTGCTCTGAGGAGTTCATTTGCTTCAACTATTGCTTTGGCATCCCACACAGAATCTGCATTCTCTGATATCACATTAAGACAATGGAGAAGAGCCTCATAGAGGTTGTGGAAGTCTTCAAGGCTAGTGTGACGCTCAACCCAACAAGTCTCACACATCAGCTTTATCTTCTTCTTAGCCAATAGTTCTTGCTCTGCTGCAAGCCTTTCCTGGTTAATCTCAGCCACTGAAGATTCAAACTGTTGCTGCCTCTTTGGTGAATCCTTGAAATAAATACCAACTGAAGCAACAGTCGAAAGCATACATTTCATATCCAGAACAGATGATGACTTTGATAATGCAAGGTTTAATTGGTGACTCGCACAGTGGAAGTACTTAGCTCTTGGGGATTCTTCGCAAAAGTTTGCAGCACAACCATCTACTCTTTCTGCCATATTGCCAGCACCATCATAGCCTTGAGCACGGCACAGTTTCGGATCTAGTCCAACTTTCCTTAAAGAGGTCAACAGGTTTTTACATATTGCCTCCCCTGTTATGGAATCACATCCAACAAAATCTATTAACCTTTCAACAGGAATGCCATCTTTCACGTAGCGAATACGCACACCTAGTTGTTCATAGTTTGAAACATCAGTAACTTCATCAGCTATTACAGCATAGTATGGCCCCCATTCCTGATTCAGCACACCATGCACAATAGTGCTTTGAATATACTCTTTTATACAATCAAGCAAATCATTTTGAGATGTTGCAGAAATGTATTTTGCATTTTGACTGCATGAGTCCAAGTCATTTTTGAGTGGGCCATCACCTATTTCCTGTCTGAACTTGAGAAGCGCAAGAAAGTTGTCTTTGTTTAGAGTTTCCGATGATGGATCATCTCGATGGCCTCTTAGGGCGATGCCCTGACGCCCACACAGTTCTAGACATTTTATAACTGATGAGAGGAACAGTCTATTGTCTTGAACACGTTTATCCATTTCAGTACTCAACGTGTGGTTGATCCTTGTTTGTTGACCATTCATTAGACCCACGAATGCATGAAGCTTTGCATCAGAACTCTGGTGGTACTGCTGTTGCATGTGTGTTGTCATTTGTTCATTGAACTTTCTCCAGTTAGTAAATGGCAGGTCTATCAACATACCAGCCCTCCTACTCTGACTTTGAACAGGAAACAAAATGCATGGCAAACAGTACACCCCATCTTCCTGGGCAGAGTATGATAAGAAGTCATACTTGTCGAGCCAGTCCCTCTGGCATGTTCTTTTGGTCACCCCACCGGCTCTTCGGTTGTCTTTAAATTCTCTGGCAGGGAAATTGAAAGACGTTGGTGGTATTCTGGTCTTTACAAGTTGAAATTTTTCCGAGTCGTCCATTTGACTAATTCGGTCCTTGGCTGTTGATATATCTGTAATAAGAATAATATTTTCATTGTCAATTTTGCATGGTTTCTGGTGGAGTTGTAAATCTGCCAACATTAAGCTTTTGCATAACCTTACTTTATAATTTTTAATAATTTTTATTCAATTTAAGATTTCAAGATTAAGCAATAAAGTCAAGCGTGTAAGATAAAAAAATAATTAGTTGTTTCAACATTTAAAAAAATACAACTATTACTAACCTATATTATAAGTTGTTTTGGGCAAATCCGCTTGGTTGAGTTCTGGCTCTTCGGTTGTCTTTACATGGAAACATGGTCCTTGTTGTTCTTCTGGAAAAGAAAATAATTTTCGTGATCAGGTGAACCTTCTGATCTCAAGAGGTGCCACAAAACCTTTATTTTGTATTTTTATCGTAAATTATTAAATTCTCTGAACACAAATATTACCAGGTGCCACAAAACTGAATTTACTTAAAAGTAATTTGTATTTGTATTGTAAAATATTAAATTCACTGAACACAAATAACACCAGATCGGTAGTTATCATACCACAATGTTAACAAGACTCCAAGCATGTGCTTAGAGCATTCATTGATTTGGATCATATCCAATTGATAAAAAATAGTAATGTTTACGTAAAGGAGACCATTCATAGTTTTAACAATACAACACATGTGGCACTAACAGGTTTAGACCAGACAATACACACTACACAATAACTATTGTATGCGTCTCAATGTCCACTAATTTTGCTTAATTTTTGTTTTTTAACTTAACACTCCATTCATTACTTTTCAAAAAATGTACAACAAAAATTACATTTTCATAACTTTCCCGTTACTGGAAAAGGTTTTCCTAAAATTGCATTACTTTACACAACTTGTGAGAGCCCCATGTTTTCTCATTATCAACATTTTCATGCAATCATCATACCTTTTTTCTGTGTGTCTCCCATGTCTGAACGATCATACCGGTCAACGCTGTGGTCATTTTCTGTACTTGTGCCAGGCCCACTGAAAAATAGAAAACAAGATATAAATATTTCAATCTGTATTATTTAGATTATTTACATATAAGCCTACACTTTGGATTTCTCACTACAGCACCTAACATTAATTAATGTTTTTGATTGACAAGAAGGATACATTAAAAATAATATGCCTTTTTAGGCATTTTTCAAAATTTATCAATTTTGGCCATATAGAGAAATTACGGTAGCTAAGCCAACAAGCGTAGGCCTAAATAAAAAGTATTTAGTCCCACTTACAAAAACAATTTCATGAATGATTAAAAATTATTGCAACATCTAACTGCTATGCACGTGAGCATTGTTGCTTTAACAGTAGCTCTCGCGAATTTCAATGGTGGTAGTTTGTAGAGCGCAGTGCCTTACCACACAGAGACGTCACAGGATGTGATGTTGGGTGGCCAAATATGGGCAATAATGGCTGCCCCCCATACACAGTGATAGAGAAGACAATAGACCAGTTCACTAGTGACGTCACGAGCTACATCCGGGTCCCGCTGGTAGGCAAAAACAGGACTGTTCTCGTTGTTCTCGTCGTGACAAAACAGATGATTTAGAGCGTACTTTTAATTAGTTTATTTTTGGAATCTAAACAATGCCCATCTCTTGTTGTGCTCCCGGTTGCACACAGAGGCATTCCAAATCGTCGGATGTACGTTTCTTTCGTTTACCGAAGGACGAAGAAAGAAATGGATAATTTCAATGAAAAGGATGCAGGCAGACACTCCCAATGGACCGGGGGAGCCATCATATTACGACAGAATTTGCAGTCTACACTTCATCTCTGGTAAATACAACTTAATTTTGCACTAGTCGTTGTTCTACTTAATTATATAAATAAAAATTAGGATATATATATATATATATATATATATATATATATATATATATATATATATATATATATATATATATATATATATATATATATATATATATATATATATACATACACACACACGTTTCGTAATAATATACGTACATGTACAATGTATGCAAACCCTCTGGCATGAGTCTGTGAAAAGGATTAATAAGACAAAAACACCAAAATAATCCTTTGTGAACAGTGTTGGGTTTTTTTTAACCTACCGGGGGAGGGTATTCCTCTTTGATAAGGCGCTGTCTGTGTCTGACTCCCCTTTCATATGTTACACAAACATGTCTGAACATGTCCCGATATAAAATAATTGTAGCTGTCCAGTGATTTCATGCTCTCTCGTGTGTACTGGCCTGGCGGGTTTATAAGGCAGCTTTATACGTCGCCATACAGAGCACTTTGTCAGCATTTCACAGACTCGCTCCATCCATTCAGGCTTTTGCTGTGTGGATCTGATACCACCAACTTACTCTTATAACGATCTTGTGATACGTTATCTAAAGAACAAAAATACGTCGAGAACTCGTCAGTTTCTTTGTTTGGATCCGCCATTGTGTTCGCCTTTTGCCTACCAGTCCAGCACTCATGCGCGGAAAACCCGGATCAAAACAATAACAATGAATTGGTCTATTTATGCTTTCATTTTCTTATTGATTACCGCTAAATGCATTAAATCACCACGAACGTTTTAGTTTTAGGTATAGCTAATTTTCCTGTCGTCGGCCGTATGGGTTTCGCTCGGTATTTTGACTGGATACACATGTTCAATCTTCTCAAATCAAAAATCATATAAATTTGCCATTATTTAAACTATAAAGTGATCGAGTTGGTTTCTACTTACCCTTCTGTTTGATTGGACCAGAATTTCAAAAGAGATGATTGTCTGTTTTTTTTGTTTGGCCTTAAATCGTCTCCTGTTTCCCCGTCTCCTCGTGTTCGCTTCGACGCCATTGTGGTATCACTGACTAATCGCGTCACGTTGCAACGCCGCCTTATTAGAACGCTCAGGTCTCGCGATACTTTTTTCTTCTTCTACTTTTGTTTAATGGCGGTTGGCAAACAACTTTTGGTGCATTACCGCCACCAACTGAAATGGAGTGTGAATCGGGATGACCTGCTCTAATATCCTACTACTATTAATAATAATAAAAAAAATTCAAATAAATAAATACATAAATTAATAACTAAATCCGTTTTATCAAATTAGTATTTCTAAGATATCTTAATAATAAAGAATAACCCTCTGATTTGGTGTTCATGTCTAAAAGATATTTAATGTTTAATTTACTGATTTGTAATCTATTTATCAATTAATTTCTCTCAATATCATATTTACTGCAAAATAATATAACATGCTCCACTGTTTCTTTAACAAAACAAAAATCACACCTTCCTGTATCATGAATCCCCATTTTAAATAACGTGCTATTTAACCCTGTATGACCAAAACGTAATCTTGACATTACTGTTTCTTCCCTTCTATTCCTTGATGTAATCCTCATTAATCCTACTTTTCTTTGAATATTATAAAACCATCTTCCAGTTCTTTCTTCTTCCCACTGTTTCTGCCACCTTTCTCTAATCCTTTTCTTAATTACTGATTTTATTTCACCTTTACTAAATGGAATTATTATATCAATTAAACTGTATTTACTTGCTCTTTTTGCATACTTACTCTGCCATCTCATTCCCTTTTATTCCTATATGAGAAGGAATCCATATAAAATAAACAAATAATCCCATTTCTTGAATTCTGAATAATAAATCTGGTCTGCTGTCTGAGTGATTGTTTTTAAATGAATATAATGTTGAACTAGAATCTGAACAAACTATACTTCTTAATGTTCTAATTTCTTCAATCCATTCTAATGCTAACATGATACCAAACATTTCTCCTGTATAAACTGAAATTTCATTACTAATTATTTTACCTGATTTAAAATTAAATTCTGGAACTACAAACGAAACACCATTCCTATTATTTGAATCTTTTGAAGCATCTGTATACATTTTTACATATCCATAATATTCTTTATCTATATATTGCTCAACCATATTTGAATCTGAAACATCCTGTTTGTTTTTCCGTTTATACAACAAGTTTAAATCTACATCAATTTCAGGTAACATAGATGGTTGAAGTATTGATCTAATAACTGTTTTACTGCCATTTATTTGAGATAATTCAAGATCTGTTATATTAGAATCTGCTATCCACCCAAAATAATTTAATATCTTCTTCCCTTTTTCCCAACATGGTTTTAAAATTTCCTGACATGGATGATTTTCACAATTATTTTTTAACTGAAACCAGTAAGTGGAAAGTAATTGTAATCTCCTCAACTGTAGCGGGCATTTCTCCCATTTCTACTTAATGCTGATGTTGGTGTTGTTCTCATGGCTCCTGGGCATAATCTCAATGCTTGATACTGAACAATATCCAATTTTTTAAGTAATGAAACTGATGCTGAACCAAAAGCTATACATCCATAATCAAAAACAGACCTAATCAAACCTGTATAAATTGCTTTCAATGCCTTCCTCTCAGCTCCCCATTCATTCCCAACCAAACATCTCATAACATTTATAACTCTTTTGCATTTATCAATCATCTTCTCAATATGAACTTTCCAAGTAAGCCTTTCATCCAACCATATACCCAAAAATTAAAATTGTTTTACCCTTTCCAAATCGTATTTATAAATTTGTAACTTTAATTCTTCAGAAACTTTTTTCCTTGTAAAAAACAAAATCTTTGTTTTATCTACAGAAATCTTGAATCCCCATCTAAAAGACCAATCTTCTATTTCATTAATGGCTTCTTGAACTTTTTTAACGACAAAACTTATATTTTTACCCCTCTTCCAAATTGCTCCATCATCAGCAAATAAAGAAACACCCATTTTCTTTTCCACATCCTCAAACATATCATTAATCATCTCGCGATACCTGAGCGTTGCGATTCAAATTCATGCTCGGATATCCGGAGTCTCGACCGCCGCACACCGGTGTCACGGTGCGTTCGGTTCTAGATGACAGGTACTGGCTATTAATCTTTATTCTATGAAGGAATAATTTTGGTCAAATGGGCCAAAGAGTCCTTGGGCTTAACAAGCTTTCTTAGAAAACACTTTCGAGAGGATATTGATGCCATTGAACAGAAACAATTTAGCTAAAAAAATAAAATACTACATTTGAGGAATAGTAAAAAAAAAAAAAAACATTCTAATGTTTCTTAATGTAAAATTACGCTGTTTAGTTAATCACAAGATATGTTTGATAGCTATCCTTGGATCAATAGAACCCTGGAGAGCTGTGAAGGCTCATCAACGGACTTTATTCTCTCACAAAAACAAAAATTACTAAAATTGTAGAAATGTGATTTCAGCCCAAATTGAAGCACAGCAGACAGAACGTCATCAGTATGGTGCGAAATCCCTCCCAGGTGCTTTTTAATCTTCTGCCTTCTGGAGGACGTTAATGTTCTCTACACCAGGCCAAGAACAGCCAGACAGAAATAAGCAGTCTCCTTTCCTGCACATGCTGAGATGCCTTGATTTCCCTTTAACGCATTAACTCAGATAATATGATAACATACACAAACTTTATTGTGGGCTTGAAACTTCCCAATGAACAAAATCACAAATCCATTAGTAAGGAATTCCCACTTAGTGTGTATATGCAAGGGTTTCTTTTGGTACTTTTCCATATTCATAGGACTATGACAACCTGCTTTTGCTTCATTCAGAGTAAGAATTGTATGAGGACTTATTACAACATTTCCCCCTCAGAAAACATTTCATAAGAAAGTATGCAAAAAAATGGAAGTCAACACAAGGAATGAGCTTCAGAAAACTTTATTTGTTACATGTTTGTGACAGAGAGACAGAACAAAGACAGACAGAACTGAATAAAGGGGAACTCCTCACTAATGAGTTACAAGGAGCTAGCTCGAAGTAATTAAGTTAAAAACACAAACAGACCGTTTATTAGTAGGATTGCACTGACTTTCAGTCATCTGTGTAGCTTAAGACAGACCTTAATGTACGTAAATTGGAATTTCTGTTATTGTTTAGTAAAGGTCAGTCATCCCTTGTCTACACAATTATCCTTGAAGAGTGGCAGGAGACTGGTGTCCATCTACAGCAATCATTGGACGAGAAGCAGGGTGGAGTCCATCACAGGGTAACACAGACACACAGAACAGACTATGCACACACTCCTGATGCCAATTTAGAGTATGTAGCCCCGTTAACCTGAAAGGTATATTTTTGAGCTATGACAGAAAGCCAGAGTACCCGCAGAGAACCCGCCACGCATGGGGAGAACATGCAAACTCCATGCCGAAAGACCTCAGGCTAGGATTCAAACCAGTGCCCTGCTGCAAGGAAACAGCACAGCCAACTGTTTCACTGTTCAGCCCCAATATTTGTGGATGACACAAAAAAATAAAGAAAATAAATGTTTTCAAAAACTTTTTTGTTAAAAGACTGAAGGATTGAAATTCACAAATGGCCTACATGGTCGGTTTCACTCTTAACTTCTGGGAAACACGGTTAGGTTATAAGGCAATGAGATTTTTGAAGATTAAAGTCTCTCACAAATCAGAGTAATCTCACTTTCTTTGTCACGGTTTCTGGCTAAACCACCATAAAGACAAGCATGCTGAGCAGAAAGTACCCCGGTAATCCTTGTTCCTTACCACAAACAATGGCAGATCACGCTAAAGCACACATTGAAAGAAGAAAAGGTTATTCATCAACATTGTTTGTCAACCAAATATACCAAATACTATTTTTTCACCAACACAAACATATGTTCAAAGCCCCACAATGACACAACTGTTTTATGATAATTAAAGAGACGCAGTCGCTTTCAATTAATCTCTGCAGAGTAAGCAGCCACAATGAAGCGACGGATTCAAACTGCTGCTCCTACCTTTGGCCACTAGATGCCACTAAAGGCACGTGTTTTGAAAGACACAGTAATTAATCGTCATTTGTTTTCTAATATATATATATATATATATATATAAAAACTTGAGCTTTTGATGGACGTCCAGCTTGAACTCATTTTACCTTAGTATAACTTCTTCTTTTGGCAAACCTCTAAAAACATTTTTGCATAGATTGTTCTTTCTTGAATTGCAGCTTTTCATCTCTAACTACAGAATCAGAAATACTTTAATAATCCCAGAGGGAAAATATTTACATCATTAGTTCCCTAATTGAATATGCTTCTGTTTAATTGGAGGCTGAAAACTAGCTTTAATGTGTGCATTTTCGTAACCCACTGAATCTGAGCGTGGAATGGTAAACAACACAGTGGAAAAGTAAAAAAAAAAAGAAGTTTTTATTTATTTCTGCCAATCTAGTTTGTAAAGACTCAATGGGTCAGATGTGATTCATGTATTATAAATCATAGATATATTTTTTTAATAATAATGATTAGATAGATAGATAGATAGATAGATAGATAGATAGATAGATAGATAGATAGATAGATAGATAGATAGATAGATAGATAGATAGATAGATAGATAGATAGATAGATAGATAGATAGATAGATAGATACGCAGTTAGAACATACCAATTACAGCGTATTTGTTCGCTCCATAGTCATTATATAAGTTATAAGTTATCTTATATTATGTCTATGGTTCGCTCTCTAATGTGTACTGTACCTTTAAGAATCGTTTCCCCGGAGAGCGAGATTCAAACATTGGCCCCGCCTCCCATTTCCCTATCATAGCGGAAACAGGAGATTAAACATTAGCCCAAAACAAAATGGGGGCATCTCTGGATACTCCAGCCAAGTGCCTTCTCTGCGACGCCATGACCCCGAACCCCGTCGCCCTGAAATGCAACCACCGGTTCTGCCGGAGGTGCATTGGAGACCTGTGGAGCGTCACCCCGTCCGGACCGTACCACTGTCCCGAGTCCAGATGTAAAGTCGTCTACCAGACCCTTCCGTTCGAGGACAGCTTCATTCGGCCGCCCACCCCGAGCCGACAGCCGCCTCCACGCAGCCCTGCAGGTGACCTGGGTAAACGTGTGATAAGCGACAGCACGATGCGGCGTGGGGCGCTGAATGCCCGCAGGCTGTTGTGTTTTCACCGGCGACCAAAACAAGCTAAGCTAGCTGCTGTTTGATAGGCTGCCGGTGCGGCCAGGAGTTTATTATTACCAGCTTGTAACGCAGCATTCCCCCGGCAGCTGGGTTTAGACGTGAAATGCAGTTCTGGTCGTGTTATAACACCTTGATTTGAGATCCTTTTATCAGGAAACGCAAATAAACATGACATTTATTTAGTAGACCATCCTCCTCCTAGTTCGTTAATCTGCTCAGCAGGCAGCAGGATGGTCAGGCACTAGAGTTAATCACTGATCAAACTATTGTGTTCATTCACAGCATTGTGTTATTTAACTGCCCTATGATCTGTAGTTTGTCAAATAACAAATAATAACAAAAAAAAAAAAAAAAAACAATCAACAGCACAGAAATTACATAAGATAAATTAGAATTTAAACAAAACGTGCTGGGGAGAATTAAGGTGACGCAAGGCAAGGCAAAATTATTTACATAGCACATTCCAGTACAAAGACAATACAAAGTGCTTTCTTTACACGATTAAAATATAGAAAAATAAAAGGGAATAAAAGCAAGTTGGAATACAACGTAAAAACAAAATAAAAATGGGAAACTAGAAATTAAAAGCAAAAACACTTGGCCTGTTTTGTTTGCTTTAAGGATTTAATATAATTAATTATTTCTATAGGCTTTTATTTATTAAAACAGTTTAACTAGAACAGTTGAAGGCAATCCTAAACAGATGTGTTTTTAATCTTGATTTAAAGGAACTCAGGCTTTCAGCACTTTTACAGTTTTCTGGAAGTTTGTTCCAGATAAGTGGAGCATAGGAACTAAATGCTGCTTCTCCATGTTTAGTTCTGGTTCTGGTTCTGCAGAGTAGGCTGGAGCCAGAAGACCTGAGTGGTCTGGATGGTTGATACACTGATAACAAGTCTGTGATGTATTTAGGTGCTAAGCCATTCAGGGATTTATAGACTAACAGAAGTATTTTAAAGTCTATTCTCTGAGCTACAGGGAGCCAGAGTAAGGACTTTAGAACTGGTGTGATGTTCTCTACTTTCTTAGTATTAGTGAGGACGCGAGCAGCAGCGTTCTGGATCAGCTGTAGCTGTCTGATCCACTTTTTAGGCAGACCTGTGAAAACACCGTTACAGTAATTAATTCGACTAAAAATAAACGCATGGATTAATTTTTCCAGATCCTGCTGAAACATTTAGTTCTTTAACCCTGGAAATGTTCTTCGGGTGATAGAAGGCAGACTTGAAAACAGCTCATTCATTCATTCCTTCACATTGCTTACCAAATGTTTCAGAACCCCTGCTAAATATGCGCTAAAAACCATAACAGACATGAATCTTAAATTTGCGACATCATAATCCGGCATGGTTTGAGTAATCCAACAGGGAATAAAATCCTGTTTACTGTCTTTTGTTTGTGTTTTTTTGGCGGGGGGCGGGGGGGGGGGGGGGGGGGGGGGGGGGTTGGTTGGTAAATAACCACAGGTAGCAAAGTTCAAAGTTCCCCAGCAGTGTCTACAAAATAAATATAGAGGATGCACATTTCATGCATGCTTTGCATTGTTTAAGTCTGTGAATGTGTTATTATTAATTACAAACTTGTAATAGTCATTGACAGAGACGTTCTGGTTCCACTGGGTACAAATATGACGTGGCACGAAAGCTCATTCGTTTAAAAAAGTCTACAATAGGGGAAAGTACAGAGAACATGCCAGCTGGGTTGGGGACTTTCAGACCTGAAGAGACAACCGGGGCGATGTGTTCTTATCGCGCCTTCAGAATATTCCCTCTGGGTTGTTTCTCTGCATTATAGCATGAGTGGTTCTACTGTTGTCTTTACCACGAGACACCAGCTAGCGCTGCAGCTGTGCACGTGTTATACCGTCGCCATGATGTCTTTATCTTAAACGCTCCGCCTCTTCTCTGTTCAGCGAAGATTGGTCGCCGTTGACTCTCCTGTGCCGACCTCAGCCTACGATACTTTCTGCTCTTAAAGCCACATAAAAAAGAAGATTTGTATTAAACTTTAGGGTATTGCTACAGTAAAATAGCTGTGCGCCCACACCTGCCCGTGGCTCCAGTGAGAGCAATAACCGTAAAACAGCTAACGGCTGCAAACGGGGCTGGATAATGTGGAGGATCTTGTACATATGTACATATGTTCAATTTAAATGCAAATACACTGCAGACGAAGTACAACATAAATCTAAACAGGCTAACCCCGACATCTCCTAAAGTAAAATACACATATTATTAGATTTTCTCCAAAGCAGACTTTCTTACGAGAAGCGAAACAGCTGGAATGCAGCATTATGCATATCCTTCAGCCCGCTTCCCTGCTCTTTAAATATGAATTATTAATCATTAAAAAGCCTGCACAAACACATGTTTCCTTGTTGAAAGCTGGCTGTAAAGTTGTTCACGTGTTTACCTGCGTGTAAACGGCCAGATTAGACGGTCCAGTGACTCCAAGTGTGCAAACTAAACCTATTAAAAAGTGGCGCTACAAGAACAGGAGTTGATGCACTGTGATGAAAATGATTTGTCATTGTTACAGATTTGTTTTGTTTTTGCTCTTTGCCTCTCTTAAGTGTTTCAGACCATCAAGCCAGCCTTAATATCAAACAAATATAACCCGAATAGATCCAAAATACAGTATTCAAACATTCATTTGAGTTATTAAATGAAGAAAATCTGTCCTAACCCACCTGGCCTTTTGGGAAAAGTTGCCCTTCTTGTTAAATCTCAAACTGACTGTGATTGAGGCATTTATCGGAAAGCCGGGTTTCACTAAGGCCACGGCCAGCCTTGCTACCTCCTTAACTACTGCCATATAGAATCAAGAAATCAATTAAATAAATTCATGCCTGACAACATGAAGTGGGCTAAAATATCTAACGACAACACGTCAAGTCCTGATCAAAAGAGATTGATAAACAAAGTCATCCAGAGCTGTCCTTCTGGTAAGTTGTTACAAAGGCATTTCTAAGGCTTTGGGACTGCAGTAGACCACAGTAGACTGTTTCTGGTCCGCTTCTCTTACTGGCTTCCATGTTAGCAGGCGGCTGCTCCTTTACCATAAAATACCAAATGTTCTGTTCTGGGAACCCTGGGAGCTCTCATATGATTGGCCCAGGAACCAGGAAGTAAACACGGGCTACACTCTGAACCTAAGTAGTTCTGGACTGTACCTCTAGGTTTGAAAGGAGAAAAACTTGACTAAGACGTTGTTGATGGAGAGGACCGATTATTTAAAGGGAATTTTACTTCCATCCCTGGTGAAAAATTAGACGGTTACGGTAATATCTTACTTATAGCTCCTTTAAACAGGCAAAAACAGCTCTGCATTAAAAAGGGAGCTATCTTAACTAACTCATGATTTAAGGAGGTGGTTGATTACTGTTTGATACAGGACCAGGTTGGTTGGACAGCGTTCTACTTGTAAAAAATGAATTAATAATTTCAAAACTGCTTAGTTTTTTTAGTTACTCAGAGGATTTTTTAAAATTGAAATGGGTTTTATTGGCAGAGATCTGTAATTGGAAGCATCTTCTTTCCCGGGACTGTAGTCATTTAGACATAGTTTGCTTTGTGTTGAGTCAGCGATTTATTTATTTATTATTATTTGTTTTTCTGATCCACACTGTCTTGCTTGCAGGGACATCATCCAGTCAGAATGAACGAAGTACATCTGCCTCCGAGTGGATGAGACCTGCACTGTCCAGCATGCTCAGCAGGAAGAGAAAGGCCAGCACGCCTCTCTCAGAGGAGCACGTCGCAAAGCGATCCACCGTCGAATCTCCCCACGAGCGGACCGGGACCACCGAGACCCCCACCGCCTCCCTGTCGGATAAACCCGGGCGTTCGGCCGTTGCGGGGACGTCTGCTAAAGCAGCGGACCCCGGGCCCATACCGTCTGCGAGTGGTGACGGCATATCCCCCACCAGCACCTCTGAAGGCGAAGTAGCTGAAAGCGATGTCCCAATACCGCTGGATGATTCTGACAGCTCCAGCGAAGTAGATCTCTGTGATGCTCCTCTTACTGCGACCCCCAAGAAAGACGCCCGTGCTGCAGGAACTTCCACCTCACCAAAGAAACCCGCCACACCCACGAGCTCTGACAGCCGTCCTGCGGGCTTAAATCCAGGGAAGCAGCCGGCTCCCGTCAGCAGGATCCCTTTGGCCTCCACCAGGAGCCCGGCAGCTGCCTCCGGCCTCTCAAACCGCCTCGGCCTCTTCTTCAGAGGCGAGAAGGCGGGCGCCAGCCCCGTCCCCTGTCACTACTGCCCTAAAAGCGGGAGCCAGCCGGCGGTGAAGACCTGCCTGGTGTGCGGGGCGTCCATGTGCAGGGAGCACCTTCGCCCTCACCTGGAGTCGCCGGTCTTCCAGAATCACACCTTGGTTCCTCCCGTGGAGGACATCTCCCTCTGGAGGTGCCAGGAGCACCACGAGATAAACCGCATCTACTGCCGCGACTGCGCGGCGTGCGTGTGCACCGTGTGCACGGTGATCGGCTCCCACCGCGACCACGCCTGCATCAGCATCAGGGAGGCGGAGAAGGAGCTCAGGGTGAGTGTTTGTCCTGTAAGCTGAGGACTGCCGGAGCCCACTTTCAGCCAGCTGGCCGGCAGGGCGCAGCAACGTGTCGGGGAGGGGAAGCGGCGAATTACTCGGGTCGCTCCGTCAGGTTCTCTGGTGTCTCGTCTAAATGGACTTTAAATGCAGGAAGTATGAGGAACAACGTCTGTCGTCGTGAAGCCCTAACGCTTGGCTGATTGGGTTGAGTAGTCGTCCTGCAACCGGAAGGTTGTGGGTTTGATTCCAGCTTCCCCTTGTCATGTCGATGTGGCAAGGCACTTAACCCCAGTTTGCCTACCAATCTGTGTATGAATGCGTGTGTTAGTGAGTGTGTCTGGCTGAATGTGGCTCTAATGTACAGCGCTTTGAGTGGACTGGAAAAACTATAAAGGTTCAGTCCATTTACCATTTAAACCTCGGTTTAATTACAGTAATCATCCCAAGTATAGTCCTTCTTCACACCAATATCCAGATCAATAAATTGATCTGGATATTCAGTGAGAGGCTGAAAAAGGATTATACAATCCTTTTTCAGCCTCTCGCAATAAGTAATACATTTAGAAAAATGTTGCAATCATTTGACACCCAATACGAATTGCCTGGGAAAATGTGTGTGTCACAAATGGCAATTCCAAAAGACGACATTATTACGCCATCGTTATTATATTAGTTGAAAAGGGCAATATTGTCGTTTGTCGCAATCATTTTTGGAACAATTTATTTTATCCTTACTCAGTGATCCTCAGTATTTTCCTCATTTCTCAGTCCGAGAAATGAGGAAAATACTTTAGTCTGTGTTCTCCAGATCAAAACGTAGAAACACCTCAGAGCTGGATGGTGGTGATGTAATGAATTCCTGATCAGTTTCTAACCCCGGTGGTTTTCCAGGCAAACCTGAAAGAAGAGATCAAGCAGCTGCAGGGCGCCGAGCAGCGAGTGAAGGACAGAGTGACTGAACTCACAGAGAAGAAAGAGACTTTCAGAGTGAGAAACTTTTGCTTTTGCTGGTGTATTATTGCCATTAAGGTCCTAACATGGTATTGGCGGTTAGATCTGATCTATAGTCTGCTTGTTTGGTCGAGCAGAGATTTCTGAACATATTTAATTGTGCCTAAATGTTCATTAAACCCCTGTAATTTAGAGATATCTGTCACACATAACAAGCTTTAACTCAGGACAACATGCGATGGCTGCAGAACGGTGCTTTACGCTGCGTTTCCCTGTCCAGGTGGTTTTAACCGAGGCACTAGACGGAGTCAAGCAGCAGTACGGAGCCATCAGAGAGGCTCTAGAGCAGGAGGAGCAATCGGCTCTTCGCTGTGTGATGAAGGAGGAGACCCGGGTCCTGGGGGGTCTAGAGAAGAAGCTCTCCCTGCTCCAGAACTCACTGCAGTCCATCCAAAACGGCCTCCACACCCTGGAGGGTCTGGCCGATGCCAGGGCGGACACCCGCATCCAGGACCAGGCCTTCATTATGGTCAGCTGGGGCTCTCAGTATTGCTAAACATGCCGCCGCTTTTAATGTGCAATAATAAAATGAATCTTTTCTTCTCTCTCACTTTGCAGGAATACAGCAGGGTTTCTCAGCTGTAAGTTGATTTAACTTCTGCTTCTTCCTGCGTGTGAAAGCGATCGCCGTCTGGCTGAGTGTGCGAACGGCAACAGTTGCAAGTAGATGGCGCGCATTAAAAGGTTTCAGGAGCCCGGCTGTTGTCTGGTTCTCGCTAGGAAACGTGTCCCCGTCACAGTAGCTGCTCCAGAGACCGTTCATCGCCTTACAGCTTTACATGACAGGCCGAACCGTCAAGTGTAGGAAAACAACACTATATAAACCAAAATCAAACCTTTAGCATTAATGCTAAATGCTAATTAGCAAGACTCCTGATTGGTTTTAGTTAAATCTCACACTTATTGTCCTTTTAAATGATGGAGCAACAGTAACCTGACTCCGCCAGATAGATTTGCTCCGCATATCCATCTGGAAACCTTCCGTTGAAGTAATTTTGGGAAGGGGCGAAAATACTGGTTAGCTGATTGGCCTATGTTGGTGATAGACGGGCCAAATAAACCAATCAGATTCGTCGTCACTCTGTTACGAGCGACGACGAAAACACAACCACAAGCCAAGCTACTCTTGCTGCTGCAGGTAAAGGCTCGTTAGCTCAGCAGAGAAATACTCTGTAATTCCGATAAAACTTGCTCGATAGCCACGCTAACGCTAGTTTCATCGGCTGAAGCCGCCATGTTCTTTAGACTGAACTGACGCGCTTCCCGTTGCGTCACACCTCAACCCGCCTCAAAGCCAACGCTGATTGGACGTTCGTTTGGTGAACGGCTCCAAATTTTCTTTAACGGAGAGTAGACAGACTGATCTGCGAGTGAAACCTTGAAAGCTCGCGAGATCAGGATGGTCTCACGAGGCTAGAGCAACAGTATTCTGCTTTATCATGATCACTGTAGAGATATTTGGGATTCTATGCTTGACATATAGCATTTCCTTCCTTGGCCGTGTTTACTCCTGATTGCACAGCCGCTGGTTGTTGTTTTTTTGTTTTTACGTTGCTAGTAGGTTTAGTCTTCTGGGCTGACTCTGCTCTTCCTCGCCAGCGCCAGTGACGTGGGGAATTGTGCCGAGCAGTTCGAGCCTCCAGAAGAAGTGGACCGCGGCCGACTGAGCTGCCTGCAGCAGTGGACAGAGAAACGGCTGGACACCGTGGTCATCACCATGCCCGGCAATGACCGAGATCTCTACAGGCTGCTGTGTAAGAAAGACAACCGTGCCTTATAAGCACTTCTCGCCCGGGGGAGTCAGTGCGAATTAATTTACGATCCTGAACTTCTCCCTCGTGTACAGACGGCACCGTTCCTGCCATGGATGCCGACACGGCTCATCCCAAGCTGCAGCTGTCCGACGACAACAGGAAGGTGGCCTACAGCGAGTCCCCGCAGGCCTACGCGGAGCACGAGGCCCGCTTCAGCTCCTTCCCCCAAGTCCTGGCGTCGTCCGCCCTGGAGGGCGGCCGCTGGTACTGGGAGGTGTCGGTGTCGGTGGACGACGGCCGCTGGAAGGTGGGCGTGAGCGAGGGTCAGATCGAAAGGAAGGGCCAAAAGGACAGCTCCCGCCTGGGCTTCAACGGCTACTCCTGGTGCCTGGCCTGCGACAAGAGGAAGCTGGAGGCCGTGCACAACAAGGAGTCGCTTCCCGTGAGGGCGGAGGGCCTCCAAAGGGTGGCGGTGTTCCTCGACTTCAAAGAGGGCAGCCTGTCGTTCTTCAGCGTGACACCAGGGGGCAGTCTCGCTTTGTTGCATTCTTACAAGCACACTTTCTCCGAGCCCCTGTACCCAGCTCTGTCTGTGTCTAAAACCCACCTGACCATCTGCGATCTGTTCCAGCCGTAGACCAAACAACTTTTACATTTCCTATAGCTTGGTGCCTTTTTTAATAGATGCTTCTTTTCCTATTTTTATTCTAATGGGAACCGGAGACTTCTTGATATTATTAAGATGATAGTTGTTATATTCTGCTAAACCTGGAGAATCTTAAATGTGATTTTTATATGATCTGTTAACACTGGAACCGTACCGAGGAAATATATATACTCCTGATTATCAACTGCATATGTGATATTCCAAACAATTATACATTTCTTTTTATTACCTGTCTGAGATTGTACATGATAGGCAAGCTTTACCTGCACAAACTTGGAATTAAATATTTTCAACATGTTGTGAACCGCATCTTGTTTTCCCACCTTCCGCGCGCTCCGAAAACAAAAAATATGTTTCAAACATGGAGTCAAGCCTTCATTACTGCCTGTAGACCGAGATTCTTCTCGCTTTGAGTTCAAGCAGAAACCCAGGTGTGGGTGGCTCTGCTTCCCTTTCAGCAGGTGCTAAGTCTGAAGCCCCCGCTGCCCCCGCAGCCTCGCATCTTTACTGACAACAAACGCCGCCTTTGGCTTAAACTCCTCCGAGCGTGGCAGATGTGAAATTGTCCTTTTCCTTGGAAGTATGTGGCTCATTTATTCTGACTCTGGGGCTCTGCGGGGATGACGTCACAGAGCGGACTGAGAGCGTTTGCCAGAACTCCTCCCGCGTGTTAACATGCGCAGAGCCCCCCCTTGTTTTGTGGCCAGCTGCTCCTGGATGGCGGTGAATCCGAGCTTATTACAGTAATATAGTAGAAAGGGACTTCATAGAAAGCCTTTTGTGCCTGCACAAGAGCTCTCAGGGGAATGGGGCCTGGTAAATTGTAACCACCGGTAACTAATCGCCCCCAAAAAAAGACTCCCTCCTCCTCTTCTGACAGACTTGCATTTGGCGTAATGTCAAACCGTTCTTCGGCCTTTCGTGCACACAGGTGCATCATTCAACCGTGACGATAATTTCACACGTGGAGCTGCTAGGTCCAGGGGTAATCACAAACCTTTTGCTTTCTGCCCCCCCTCCCTCGCTCACCTTGCCCATCAGCTGGCACATGGAGGCGGGAGGCAAGGCATGTCTGAGAGGAGGGAAGGTGGAGAGCTTTAACGGGGAGTTAATTAAATTCTGCTCTTCCTTCCCATCCTGTGGCTCTCACAATCAGCCAGTGCTCTCATAAGCTTCTTTTTTTTTTTTTACTTTCCTAGACTTGTTGCTCATAGTGTGCTGGCAGAGGGGGGAAAAAATAGACCAGGCAGTGATTGGAGAGGTGGGGGGTTAGTATATGATGAAGCAGTAAGAGCCCTAGCCGGCTCCATGGCTGATGAGTGAGGCATCACTAAACGACAGGAGGACTTATGAGTCTCCAATCATACCCCTCCTGTATTATGTCTAACTTCTAGGGTGAAAAAAAAAATCATCCGGTTAATATTTTAATTGCCTCTTAATTGTTAATATAAAAATAAATAGAGAGCAGAAAAGGGTAAAATTAGCTGTTAATGTCAATATTTATTCAAGGCAGTCGATAAAATAGTCCCCTTTGTCTGTGGATAGAAAGGCTTTCTGGAGCACGGTGAAGTGGTTACATGAGTGGGTTGAAGCTGGACTTTCCTGTAAAGCGCTCTCTCTTAGATGACATGCTTTTACCTTCTAAATCGCTGTTAGGAAAGAAAGTGGAACGCCGTGAAATTACCAGGGTCAGACGGGCCACAGCAGGGCTTCATCATCCACGAAAAGTCTCCCCTGCGTCGCTCCGTCTCTGTGACGGGGATGTTCTGCTGTTCTGGTCCGAGGTTATATAAGCTTTGGCACCAGTCCATTTAAAAAGTTTACTAATTTTAAGTGGCCCTGATAATGACCAGTGTCAAATAGACCGATATGAAATCCTCACAGTATGAGGATTTACTCACTCTGAGTAAAAATGCCGTTAATTAGCTGTGCTCAGCTAGCCATAATAATAATGAGAAGAATGATTACAATAATAATACATTTAATTTAAAATTGTCTTTCAGGGCCTTCAAGGACACTACAATAAAAGACAATAAAAAAATTACTGGCAGGAGACAGTCCATATTTACCATCTGGCAGTCAGAAAGGCCTCTCGTAGTTTTGAAATGGAGCTACCCAGTGATGAATGAAGCCCCTTTTGCCCCGACACCATGACTGTCAGTATGTTTTGTGACCTGAAATATTACCAAGGATTTAAATTTGTCTTTCCTGATAGCGAGGGAAGAGTTTAGTTTTTTTTTTCATATATAGGGGCAATTCTAAAAAAAAAAAAAAAAAAAGGACACACAGAGCCAATTCGTATGCCAACATATACAAGCCAATCAATCAGAATCAGAAATACTTTAATAATCCCAGAGGGAAATTGCTGCAATTCGTATAGAATTGAAGACATTCAAATTAAATCTTTCTATCCAAGGAAGCCCAGTTGACTGCATCGAGCCGTTGACTTTGCAGCGATCCTTCCGCCCTGGGTCGTGAGCCAATATTATTCTATAATTGCACAGAGCGCCATTTATTCAACAACCACCTCTGCTTGTCTGTCAGCTTGCATTTCAACATCTCGTCCAAAAAAGATTTGTAAATCTAATTAACTAATTATGTGTTGTTGTTTTTTTTGTTTGTTTTTTTGGCCACCGGATCATTTAATTCTAATGGACCCTAAGCGCTTATTCTCTCTGCACCATCCGCCACCTTAGCTTGGAGTCAGCGCAGCAAAAGAAGAGTGTAGTTTATCTGGTGACACAGCGTTATTTGCCAAACAAAGATGTCCAGTATGCCGATGAACACAGCAATGTTTAATGTTAGTGCATTTGGGCTGCAAAATCAGCAATACAGTCAAATATTTTAGCAGATCTTAGACAAAGGAACAAAGAATTTAGTAGCCATAAAGTAGAATAGTGTCTGAATGCTAGTCAGATCAAAGCTTGTTTTTTTTTTTTTTATAATATTTGAAACATTTGTAGAGTTGCAAGGTCAGATTATTCAAAGTTTTCCTTTCAAATGATGTCTGAGTAATTGCTGCATTTCATACAGGGAGACACAGAGAATGGGAGCCCTGTGGAGTGGGACGGGCGAGCAGATTTCCCTCTCAAGCGTTTTGAAACAATAGCCTGTATGACACCGAGCTATTAATTTGACGTCGCTGCTGCAGTGGGGGCATCGGATTGTGGGAAACAGCTTTTTCTTTCGAGACCTTATTTTCTACGCAAGCGTGCCCAGAGGCTGCCACAACCTCAAACGTGGCCCCGTGTGGCGGCGTCGTGTTGGCATGACAACAGGTGGGCCGAGCTCAGGTGAGCATATCTGACCTGGTCACCTGCCAGATCCGCTGGGCATCATCCAAAAAAGAAAACGGAGACGCCCAGAAAAAGACCGACCTTTTGTTTTCTCCACATGCAAATCATACTGCAAGAGTCGTGGCGGCGCGGATACAATATGAGCTGACGAGAACCATTTTTCACACGTCTGCAGGTTTTTTTTTAATTTTTATTTTTTTTATTATCAGGTGATTACAGTTACTCAGGCGCTTCCACAAAGCCTTGAGATGAATGCATCTTTTATAGCAGATACTTTGTCTCATACTGAAAATTTTATGATAAAAAAAACAAAAAGCGATTTCAGTTTGACTACATTTACATTCTAGGCAAACGTCCAACATGACAACATGATTGTTTTCCACTAAATCACCGGCCTGTTATTCAGGCAGCTGGAAATGGGACAAGACAGGAAGGATGAACCCACGTTTATTTTACCAACATGCACAGGGAGGAGGATGATGAAAGGAAGATTATATATATATATATATATATATATATATATATATATATATATATATATATATATATATATATATATAGCCTTTTCTTGCTTGTCTCATAACAATTCATTCTTGAAATGGGGTTATTTTTGTACCCCCTGATTAAATGCTCTCTAACTAAATGCTGGATTTTTCTGAATTGCTTACACTCAGATGATGCTACTGCACCCAAACATGAGTTTATCTTAAGCCATCTTTACTTGAGGTGCCAACACATTTGTCCATGCGTGTAACCCTGACCTCCCATGCTGTCTGTCTACCCTTAGCTCCTAAACAGCAGCACTGCCCTTCAACCATTCACAAGTCAGCACATTTTCAGTGAATTTGTTTCACAACCTCTGCTGTCAGCTTTGGTGCCTGTCTGTCTCCTCTTTCCCACACGCAGTGCCAGTCTGCTGATCGCTGCTCAGAATATCTGCAGCAACTTTAGCATTATATATTTATATGTTCGTTCTGGTGCTCTGTTCCCTTGGCCTCGCTGCAGGAAAGTCATGGTGCAGGTCAGTGTGGGACAAGCTGTGGGAAGTTGGAAGAACTCAGGCTCTCATGAAGGATCAAGATTTACCTTTCTGCTTCTTGTCGTAATTTTACTGATTTCATTTACATTTGAGTTGCATCATCTAATTTATGAGATGCCAAATCACAAAAGGTACTGTATGTCACAAATGCAGGACTACTGCTGGATCTCATTACGCTTTCTCTCTACAAAGTAGGTGGACGATGGTCATAGAGTCGTGTGACAAATAAATAAAGAAATAAAAACAAGACAGTTGAATTTCTAATCTGATATTTTTGTGTCTGGGAAAGAAAGTTATTTGCTTACAGGTAAACACCATAGAAATGAACCTTGTTTTACTGCCTAAACTCAAGGCAATGACGTGAATGTGTTTTCTGAGGAGAAAGTGAGGACACCCTGCCCTCCTCTCAGTGCCGTTCCCCCATTAGGCTGACCGAACGTCAGTGAGACTTCTTGTAGTCGTCTACCAATCTTTGACGTTTATCCGTGGAAGGTTTGCGTCACCTTTCCTCATTTTCAGCAGTGAGATGTTTAAGGGGTTTCTTACATGTGCACCTTGTTTCAAGTCACCCCACCGTACGTTAATGGGACTGAGATCTGGGCTTTTGATTTGGTCTAGGACCTTCCATTTCTGGTTACATCCCAGAACATTTTTTTGTTTTCTGCCTCACATATAAAGCCTTAATAATCCAGCTCCATCATACATCAGAGGTCTGATTGCTCCACATGTTCCTAACAAACAAACAAATCCCCAGTTGGTCGAGGTAGATGAGCGTTCACACTGAGCCTGGTTCTGCAGGAGGTTTTCCTCCCTGTTAAAGGGGAGTTTTCCTCTCCACTGTCGCTTCATGCATGCTCAGTATGAGGGATTGCTGCAAAGCCATCGACAATGCAGACGACTGTCCACTGTGGCTCTACTACACTCTATCAGGAGGAGTGAATCCTGCTTGTCAAGACTTGATGCAATCTGCTGGGTTTTTTTAGATGGAGATCTTTTTGACCAATCTGATGATTTGATTGAACTGAATTTGTAATGTGCCTGGAGATGACGTGTTGTGAATCGACACTATATAAATAAACCGAATTGAATTAAAATAAATGTATTTTCCCTCAGTAAGAGGGAAAATATACTTAAAAGTGTAAATAACATAATAATAAAAACATCTGCAAATGAGATAGAAATCTGAAACTGAAAAACAGTTTTTTATTTGAAAAAACAGATAAGTGTAATTAAAGTTGCAATTATTTTTGGTTGAAATACATTTCTGTTTTCCAGACTTCAAGATCACAATTAAAAGGTCAGTTTAAACTTTTCTTCAGTAATTTCAATTTCAATTTTGTTTATGATTAAGTTTGTTTTTCTTGATGAATAAGAAGTGATGGGAATAATTTTGCAGGAGAAGGGTTGGGTTATTCTCAGTTTTCTACCTCTGCCCACTCCTTTTAGTGTGTCAATACCATATATTAGTAGATATTGCTACCATTGTCTATTACATTCAATAAATGTATAAGAAATTACAAAGTGAAGCAGCTGACATTCATTCTGCTAATTAGACCCATCTGTGTTCCCTTTAACAATCCTCCCTCTCAATATTGAAGTGTCTGTCTTTTCCATTCACAGCTGGTTTCTATAGTTGTGCTTGCCCTGCTTTCCTGGTTCCACCGTGTCTGTTAGTCCCTCTGTTTTATCACCGTTAAGTTGTTACTTCAGCATGCACCTGCTGCTCCTCCGCTTGCATCTGGCTCCTCTACAAACTTCAACTGTGACACAAGCTTCAACAGGATGTTGAAGCCATTTTGTATTCTTTATATATATATATATATATATATATATATATATATATATATATATATATATATATATATATATATATATATATATATATACCTATAAATGTCCTTATATTTTTAATGAAAAGCATTTTCTTAAATTAAATCCCAATAAATTAATCAGAAATACAGTCTGGCCATTGTCAATGTGGAGTGGCCAGCACAGTCACCAGATCCCCACCCTATTGAACTGTTGGCTGATGGTGCGTATGGAGTGCCCATCAAGCCAGTCCAATTTGTTATCCCGATCCCAGGGGATTTGTGTGTTTGTGGACTGATTATGTTCCTGGATCACGCTTTCGTTAGTTTAGTTTCCTGCAGTGTATCGTTTATATTGTGAAATGCTGCCACTTTAGTTTAATCCTTGTGGATTTTGTTTGTAATTTATTCTGTGATCATTTTTGTATTCTGTCAGCTCTCCTTCCTGTCAATCATTCTCCCTCAGCTCTCTATTGTTGTCAGCTGTTACTTGTTTCCTTTCCGATTATCTTCAGCTGTGCCTCTCTTCTCCTCACCGTGCCCTGTAGTTCAACCCCTGGAACCTACGCCTGGTTTGTTCTGCCTGCCCCAGGTGCTGTTCTCCGGTTTATTTTACCATTAAACAGCTTTATCTGCATCTGGGTCCATCTCCTACCAAACCACAACACTTGTGGGAGGCGCTTCAAGAAACATCGAGTGATATCTCCTCAGCTCAACTCAACAAACTGACAGCTAGAATGCCAAAAGTCTGCAGTTGCTGCAAATGGAGGATTATTTGTAATACTGTTATAAGTTTGCAGGACAAAATAATTGCCGGACAAAAATAATTATTACGAGCACCAAGTATTATTTCTAACCTTGTCAATGTCTTGACTGCATTTGTTAGTTTTGCAATACATTTGATTAATAAAATGTGTGTTGTTGTACATCAAGCCATTGGCAGGGCTTGATGTACAACATGAGGAGTTTTTGGTAATTTGTATAGTTAGGGAATCTAATCTGTTGGTTTTACTGCACATGATGTTTGCATTATGAGCATGTAGTTTGTAAATCTGCAATATAACTTGATACTGTAGCAAAATCTCCACTTTCTTTGTTTATTTCAAAAGAGCTGCAGACACTGTTTTATGAATAAAAGAGGAAAATGGTTTTTTTTTTCATTTTCTCATCTTAATGTCTTTCTCTTCTCTGGTCTGTTTTTCAGACCCTTTCACATGTCTAAGTGTCTGAAAATATAAACGTATTGATCCCACATAAAAACGACAGCCATTAACATGACAGAGCTCTGTGTTTCGATGGATCGGCTTTCTCATGTTGCCATCCAGAGGTCGAGAAGCAACAACCCACGGTGGCCCACAGGACTTGAGACTGATTGTGGTTTTAGGCTAACTGAAAACTAAAACTATCCCTCTGGCTGCCAGAGTGATGCCAAACATTTGCTTTACCAAGGGAGGCTGTATACCTATAAATCCTTCCTTGCTGCTAAACTCTCGATGGCTTATTTAAAAACAGCTACGGTATTGGGTACAAACTGATGCCAGACGTGACAGAGGAAAAGGGGGAAGAGGAATAACAGGAACACAGTAAGAGAGAGAGAGAAAAGACAGCGACACAAGGACACATGTAGACAAAAATTACAGAACCAGACGACCGATTCTCTGAAAAACGGAAAACTTCTCCGGTTGGCTAATGAGTGATTTAGGCTGGCCAGGAGAGTTGGCACTGAGCTACGAAGGTCAGAGCACAAAGGCTTGCAGATCACAAAAAATGAGCCAGGGGGAACCACAGTTACCCAAAAACTTAGACTGACGTTTTCCTTACATACAGTGTGAATTACAGCTTGGCAGAGTGGGCCTGAAGAAAGTTTGGCGTAAATCTTGATAACTGGGATGAGATACATTTGCTGATGTCCTGCTTTGGATCAGAAGAAGAGCCTCCAGTTCTGCAGCGAGGCAGATCCACACTCGCCACACACAGAGACACAGAGAATTTGCCACTTAAGGTGCGACAACAAGTCAGCCTGACCCAGAAGGGGCCGGAGCCGGAGTGAGAGTTGGATTCATGGGCTAATCAAACACTCGGACCATGTGATAAATCAAAATTTTCCCGACCCCCAAAATACAGCGAGGAGCTTCTAAACATAGCTTACTGTATTTTAGTAAGCCTAATTTTCAAAGAGGAAAACATACAAATAATCCTGGTTCAAACTTCTAGTGCACGTGGATTATTGTTTAGGAAATATTCAACATGAAAGTCAAAATTACGGTTTTGTACATAGACAGTTATTATAAGCTATGAGTGCTAGTTTTTTACAGCAGATCTTAGAAGTGAAAGAGTCATTTCTTACTTTAATTTCAACAGAGAAGGTTGACTATGCAAGTTTCTATTGAAAATAAAACAATAACTGATCCTGAAGTCCAGCTTGGAAAGTCAAATATCTCTGAGCTGCCCTGAGTTCAGCATCCTACCTTCCTGTCTGCTCCAGGTTTTTGTTAATAAACCTTTTAAAGTGTCTGATTGGTGACAATATCATTACTTTTGTTTGCATTCAACATTAACAATTCAAATTGGCCAAGAATACATAACAGAAATGCAGTTATTTATTTTATAACTATAACATTCCCACACCCCATGGACCCTCCACCGTGTTCTGGTACGGACAAGGAGTCCCTGGCACTACTCACTGCTCTTTGAGAAGACCAAGAATGATAGTTATTGTACATCAGTTTCCCAAGGCTTTCATAAAACCAGAGAAAATCCCCTAAATTTGATGCTAAAAACAAAGTAGAGGGGTCTGAATGCTTGCTAAATTCTCCAAGCTGACAACACAGAGTGAAGGCTGCGGATGTAAACCATTTTTTGCTTTGCAGAGTTTTTATCTCATCTTAGCGGAACAACTCTGATACACAACACAATTCCTTTATCTCTACAACATAAAATGTGGAGGAATACATTTTTATTGACCTGTGTCAGTACTAGTAGGTAGTCGCATACCAATCCGACTTTTTTCCGACTTGCAACCAGAACACCTAAACTCAGGGACCATTCCCAGATTGCTGTTCTGACTTCTGAGACAAACTGATCGCACCACAAAACAATCAAGTGAACAGATCCTATAGAGCGCTCAAAGCACTTTTAAAGTGTGAATTTCATTCACCCAGCTGCACTCCCACATTCTAGCACCAATAAGCAGATTGTCAGGCAGCTTGCCCACACGCACGGCGACATGTGCTTGGGAGAGAAGTTGGAATGAAAGTACAGACTTTCTGATTGCAATGAAACAATTGTTCCCACTGAGCCACCGCTGCCCCCAGAGCTGGATATGCATCCATTTACAGTCATTTTCTTTCTTTCTTTCTTTCTTTCTTTCTTTCTTTCTTTCTTTCTTTCTTTCTTTCTTTCTTTCTTTCTTTCTTTTGCGGGGGTAGCAGCTTCAGTAAGTTATAAGTTAGGTTCCAACTCTCAAAAACTTACAATACAGCTATAGAAATAATTCCAGCCAATCATCACCTCAATTCTCACCCCCATACGGGTGATCAAAACATCGCTCCGGTAAGCCAAGCCAATAACAACCCTAACGACTCCTCGTTACAGAGGAGTGGACCGGTTTCGGTCTAATCTGCTGGTTTAACGGCTTTAACGACCGCCCATTACTAAGGGGTGGACCTGTTTCTGTTGAATTTGCATGTTATCTAAGCCATTACAATGCCTTTGTTTGGCAATAGTATAAAGCTTGGTACTCCACATTACTCCAGACTTTTTGAATTGAGAAAGCTTCCTGGAGAGGAAGCGAAACGTCTTCAACTACGGAAAACAAGTCCAGTTGCTTTGTTTTTTACTTTTTTTGGAACATTTATTGAAAAGTTCATTTGTTTCAGCAACTCAGTTCAGTAAGGGACACAGAATTTTTAGACAAATACAGACTGATGACGTTTGAAAGCCTTTATTTTTGTTCATTATGATTTTTTTTCCAACTCCAGCTAATAAAAAGACAGTATTTAAATATAGAATATAGCATCAGGCCAATAAAAAAGTGTTTAATGCAGAAATGGGGCTTTAACAAAAAAAGTATCTTTGATACTGGTTTAAAGATTCTTTTTTTCCAAAAAAGGTAATTTTATTCAGACAAACAAGCCTCTTAGAAATGCATATTCTAATGTACTGAATATGACTGTATTTTCTATATCTCTGTGATCCTGCTCAGGGTCATGGGGGTGCTGATACCCATAGTAATCAGTGAGCAAAAGGCGGGGCACATTTCCCGATCTGGATGTTTCTGACACTTTCGACCCTGAGCATGCCCTAGTTAAATGAATGATTCACGTCACATGATTGTGTGGCATTTGGTGAATGGTCAAACAGATAACCCAGCTATTTGTTCCAGCCGTATTTTAGTAGGGCCCCATCCAAAGCATGCAGGCCCTCTGTCCCGGACAATTTACCAGTACAGGGAAATAAAGAGACGCACAAAACAACAACCATGCATGTTTTTAGTCAGTAGGAAGGCAGAGAACCAACAAAGCTTTAGCCTTCAGTTTTAAACTACAGTTAAGCCCAAAATGAGTGTTCTCCCCTGGCAGATTTAGATTTAAATACATTTGATGTAACCAAGAAATTTGACTCTTATTGTAAGTTACATTCTTAGCTGTATGAGACAGGCATCTCTCTAAAGATTAAACAATGTAAAAAATAAAAAAATAAAATTGATTTTAACGAAAATTTCTCTGGTGGCAGCTTTTTGCATGTCTCCCCTGGCTTTTTGACGACTTATGTTTCAAGTCTTAGAGGGTTCAGGTTGTTCCCTCCGTGTCATCACCCTAATCTTTAGCTTCCTCCACAGATTCTCTTTCAGATTCAAGTTGTATCTCTGACTTGGCCACCAATGCAACTTCATGTCTGGAAGAAAAGAAAAATTTGGTTAAATAAAAGATGAGTTTCAATCTAAATCTGAATAAGTTTGGGCTTGCATGTGAGAGACAGATTATTGTTTGAACAAGTGAATAAATGAGGTTTTGTCAGTGGTGCAATCAGTGATGATGTCATTGCAAGTGTTCCACAAAAAAAGATAAGATAAGAAGTTTATTTGCCGTTGCTCATTACATTGGAACCCAGACTGACACATAAAATGAGCAAAAAAAACCAAAAATAATAACGAAGTCATGGATTAAACAACAATAAAATAAGAATAGAGACATCAGAGTAAAATTTAAGTAAAGAACAATGGATAAAAGTTAAGCGCACGTGTCCTCATCGTGTGTATTGTGTGTCAATCAGAGATCAGCAGCTTCAGAAAAATGGTGCGGGGTTCTGTCTGATGGACTGAAAGCTCACTAATTAGCATAATGAAGAGCAAATTGCCTGTTATAACAGCATGTGAAGCTATGTTGCTTTTAAACAGTAGACTTGCTTTTATTTCTGAATCCCTCCTAGCTCTGCATAAAAAATTTAAGAAGCTATTAACACAAATGCCTGATTTGGAATGATTTTAGAGCTGCATTAAAAAAAAAAAAGAATCATCAAACGACACAAACGTCTAGTTTATTGGCAAACATCACAGGGTAATTTGAGCTGCAGTCAGCTATCCCCAGGCAACAGCAGGTTCATTTTAAATACACATAAAAGGCATTTATTTAAGGGTTGCCATAAAGAGCCAGAAGTAGATCTTTTTTTTTCTCTTTTTACTGCAGTCGATAAATGAAGTATGCAAAATCAAAGCAATGACTCTCAATTATACGATGACAAAACGCAGTAATGGCGAATCTGGGAGATATTCCATCACAGTTATCTTCTGGCTGCAATATCAAAGCATCGACCGGGAGCGCCGGCGCTGAGCAGATGCATACAAGTGTGAAAGAGGGAGTGTTACGCCATAGTGACTGGGAGACGAGGAAATCAGATTGGCCCAAAATGATCAGATCTGTCCAGCGCAATCAGACCTCTTTTGGTGTGGAAGTGCTGGATGTGGTACACTTTGTATTTCCTCTGGGTGTGTTCTCTTCAGCTGTTTGAATAGTTTTCCTCTGCTGATGGAGGTGAGGGAGGATTTGTTATTTTGGAGATAATTGTTATATTGCTCAGTGCGCCCCAAGACAGAAATGCTCTGTATGCATCAACATATTATGGTGTTTCTTTCTTTCTTTCTTTTTTTTTTAATGAAGGCCAATAACACCAATTGTGGACAGTTTTAGCTGAGGCATCTCGTTTCTTGGAATCTGCCGGATTGTCCCCTGTCCCTGTGATGAGCGGGCCATTATCTGTGGCATGTGCAATAAAACAAAATCGTCAAAGACGCTTGTGCTATTTTCTCTCTCCCTCCCAGTAGAACCATCCTCATTAGGATGAAACCCTCGCCCTCCTCGCAATTTCTTCCCTTTTGCTGCTTGAACTTTGCTTTTCTTTTTTGCCCACAACACATTCTCTCAGTTCATCCTCTGCGTCTTCCTCTCGCGCTCTTGTCACGTATCTCCGCTGAGCTTTTGCTGACTTGGGTGATTTATTCACATCTCAAATTTAGTCTGGTGGTGAAATGTGAATGGCGTCTGAGTCCCTGGCAGCCTGAATACATTATTAAGCCCACGTTCCTCTGTCTCTGCTTGTCATTTGAGAATGACTGAATGTGACCCCGGCTGGTGTTATACAAAGAAGAATATGTAGGGCCCCAATGTTAGACAGCCTTACACATCACACCCCAGATCTCACCCATGCTGGTTTTGCAGGCATTTGACGACCTAAATTTTAGTATAGTACTATAACAACTGTGCAGGTGTTTTTCGCCTCAAAGTCACATCTGCTGAAGTACCTTAAGTGGGCTAATCAAGAACATCTGAAAATAACTTCATATTACTATTATAAAACAAAAATCTATTACTATTATTAAGCAGAAATCAAACTGAGTCTGTGATTGAATACAAATCTTGAATAATACCTCAAATCAAATGACTTACAACAGCAACTAAATGTTTAAGTCAATTTTCACTGCTCACTCAAGCTTTTCTGACCTTTTTTTTTTAAGATAAGAAGTAATTATCAAAACCGACTTTGGCTTTTCTTAAAACTAAATAGCCTCTGTTGGTTCATAAATTTGTATGGAGGTAAATTGCAAGTTTTTTTTAAGTCGTCAATCTGGTAACACAAACATTTGTATACGCTATTTAATATGTAGCATGGTACACTTTAGTCTAAAGTGCAACATGGAAGTACTTTATTTATCTTTCACAGTCTATGCAGCTAATTAAAGGTTTCTATTGGTGCTGGAAGAGAACTCAGGTGTCCTAAAAGTCTGTTATATTAATGGCATGTTGTTAATTTGTAAAACACTCTGATCAGAATTAGGAGCAATTTTAGTTGCCCAGTGATAAGTCATCTATACGCCATGTTTGTTGTGTATGTTTGGATGTTAGGGAAACACACAGCACTTTGGGAACTGCACCTGTCATACGCTTTGATGCACGCACAGCAGAGAAACCGGTCTGAGCCGTCAGAGAGCCTCCTACAGGTCAGCAGTGTCTCAACTCCAACATGTGTCAACAGTCTCCATAGCAGCCAGCGGCTATTATAGCCTGATGGTAGCAGTGGTAGTTTTCAGCACTTCCAGGACGACTTCAGGTTTTAGCTCAGAGTTTTTTTGTAGTTTTAAAAGATAAGGGACCAGTCCGGCTTTTTATTGACGTGCACTCCCTGGTACTTAAAACTGCCCACTGACTCAATGTCAGCCCCCTGAATGTTGACCAGTAGGTGAGGTAGTGTCTTTCTCCTGAAGTCCATCACCATCTCCTTTGTCTTATTGGTGTTCAGGCACATGTAATTGCCTGAAGACTTCTTGAAACAAACTTCTTGGTTGAAGTTAATTTAAATCAAACCTGCCAGTCGTCTAAATAACGTTGCCCTTAATTGAGATGCTCTTGAAAAGACTCTGGGTCGTCTTCAGCATGTGTAGGCACTGCTAGCCAACAATCCGGCGGTGTGATTGAGTCGCAAAGACTCATGTTTAATGTTAAAATGTTGAACTCCATGTCCTGTTTTCGCCTTTGACTTCAACAATCAGTCAGGATTTCCTTGTATTTACCAGTTTTCTCCGGCTTTCACTTTTCTGCCATTTAATTAACAATCAGGAGACTGATTGTCTTCAAACAGATATGCTGATAATCAGCACCCCACTCAATTAGCCCTTACCAGCAGATGGACTTAGGCTATGATCTGTTTTTTATGTACAAAATAGTTTTTTGCCTATTTCCTAAGACTTGGGGTCAAGGACTTCTCCCTGGATTACCTCATACAAACTTGAGCACAAAACACCTGGCCCTTGTATGTAAAACTATTGTTGTGTGACCAAATAAGTCTTTATCTATGGTGAAATTCTTTCCTTTTTACAATCCAGTGATTTCAAAAAAGACCTTTTGGTGTTTGTGAAACAGTTTGGTTAGAAGGTTTTTAAAATACAAACCTAGGAGGAGCCGGTCAGAGTGACTCTTCACAGGAGAGAGGCGTGACCCACGGACGGAGAACTGAACGGAGAAGAGGGAAGTATGTCTGTCCCGTACTTCAAACTGTTATGTGTTTATTGGCGGCTTAGGTTTCACATCACCTGCTGTTAGAGGGGAAAAGCAAGATACAGTTCTCCCAGCACTCCCTGTCCTCGTCAATACAGAGACTGACCTTTTTCAGCAGGCTGCAGCACGAATCAATGTGTGCCTTTGCATGAGAACATCTTTGATGAAGACAGTGGCTGATAAAGATGAATCAGTTGGATGAGATGGCCTAAAAACCCACCTCCGTTCTTACTCAGTGCGTTTATTAATTTGGCAATACGTTCATGGACAGATACAAAAAGAACAGGTTTACTAGCAATAAAACTGAATGCAGTGTTTGCTGATGGGAGATGTAATAAAACAATGCTGCTCCAACACTCAGCTCTAACTCTTCAAACGTGGTTTAGTTCAGACCAACAACATTCTTTCACCCCACTCCAAGGGCTGCTTTACTTTCTACGGCACACTCGCACCTCCTGGAGCTATTACCTATTGAATGAATAATATTATACAGTTTGATCCTTTAATAGTCATTTTCCTCACATCAAGGAGAAAGAAACTAGTTTCACTTATTTGAGCAATAAACAGCCACAGGCAGAGCAACATTGTCTATTTCCTGTCCTTCACATGAAACGTTTCTCATACTTTGCTGACAATTTAAGTGTTTAGCCAATTCGAAAAGGCTGCCGAGATTGTAAACATAACTCATTTGACACCCAAGAGGAACGTAGTTAAAATAAAGTCTGGGCCTTAGTGAAGATTTATATAGTGACAATAAAGAAGTTCGGAGAAATTTTACCTGGGAGGGAAGTAGCTTGAAGACTCAACAAACCGGCACCCTATGAAGGGATTTAAAAGCGCTCTGAAGCTAGCCTGGTCTTCTTGTAACTCACCATGATGGCGAAGGACCATTTGTGACACAGAAAAGTAATTAAAATATATAAAGTTTGGTAGTATTTTGGTAGGCACTGTAATTTCTGCTCTTGCACTGACTAACGTCGATGTTAAGTGTCATTTTCCTCCAGGTATTTAGTCAGTGTTTTACTTATTGGAATTTTGCTTCAGTGAATCTAAACCACCATCTATATTTGGAGTGCATGACAAGTTTTGAAGTCTTGACTCAAGTCTTGACTTTTGCATCAGAAAGATTTGTTTGAAAATCACATATGAACTTTGAAAAAGAATGGAAAGCTTCCTCCAATTAGGTTTCGTATTGATTTTAAGGTTTTGTGATGCCAACACACTTTTACAACCCCCCACTTGCTCTTTTTCTTTTCTTTATATGAAAGAATAATTTCTGATATACAAGTTGTCTGTATGTCGTCAGCGCCGTAACCAAAATCAGATCGCTGGATTGTGCACACAATGATGACTGAATAAAGCAGATTCTGATTCTTATATTTTGAAACTACAAAAAACAACAACCCCAAAAAGTTAGAAAATCATCCAAGCCAGTAAAAACAGGAAAACTTGTTGAAACCATACATTTCTGTAGCTGACTTTTTCATTCAATAATTCAACCTGCTGATGTCAGTAGAGGAGAATCAATCGTTGAAGAACCATATCTGTATATTTTATGATAGCCTTGAGTGGCTTGATGGTTTGCGGTTTTTGCTTCCCAGCAAGAAAAGTCTCTGGTCTGAATCTCATATGACTTGAGCTTTTTGTGCAGCGCTTACAAGTTCTTCCTGTGTTGGCATGGATGTCTTAAAGATTTCGCCTGTCATCCACTTAGATAAGCTCTAAAATACTAGAGAACAAGATATCTAATGCTGAAACATATTAATCCTCTTTTTTTCTGAAAGGCAGACTTATTTTCTAATTTTATGCCTGGAACACGTTCTAACAGTCTGCAAAGGTGTTCTTCTTCAGCCGACACTGCATTCCTTTGATTTATATTTCACAAAATATGTTTAAAGATTGAAGCTGTTAACTTTAATGGTCAAGGAAAAAAGATCCTTTAGATATGCAACAAATCTTTGAAAGGATCTTTTTTTTTTCGTTTCCACACATGGCTCTAGAACATATTTAGGTTAAATGTAAAATGTTTTGCTAAGAACCAATTATAAAACGATCTTTACATTTGTGACGCAACAATAATCATACCCCTTATTTTCTTTTTATGTTTTTGCACTACAACCTCAAACTTCAGTGTATTTTGTTTGGATTTATGTAATAGACCAGCAAACAGTGTTGTCAAGCTGCAGAAAAAAATAATACATTAGTTAGTTTTCAAAGATTTTTGGTGCCATGGTTTTGTTTCAGCGCCCCTGAATAAAAACCTTGTGAAATCACAATTCACCGTATCTATGGCTGCAGTTTTTTTAACGTATGTCTCTACCTGCTTTTCCCATTAGTGAAAATTTTGCCTATTCTCCTTTCCAGCAGTGTTCAAGCCAAGTCAGTTTTGAAAGACTACCTGTAAACACCAGTTTTCTAATCTTGCCACATATTTTTTATTGGGATTTAGGGTTCAACTTTGACTATGCCATTCTAACACATGATTATGATTTTATTTGAACCATCCAATGTCTAAGTATAATTAGGCTTGCTTTTCTTCTTGAAGGTAAAACATTCTCCCCAGTCTTGAGTGTTTTGCAGCATCTAACAGAGTTTCTTCCAAGGTTGCCTTTCCTTGCTTAGTTTTCGTCTCAGCTTCAAGTCTGGCCTGCTTTCCTGTCCCCGCTGTAGAGCAGAACTCCCACAGGATCATGCTGCATCCACCGTGTTTCATGGGGGAGATAATGCGTTCAGGGTAAGGGGCTGTGCTAGTTTTCCTCCGTGCATAGCATTTTGCATGTAGGCCAATTGTTTTATTTTTGACTCATTTGGCCCGAGTCCCTCTCTGTCTCCCCTGACATGGCTTGGGGCAAGCTGCAAAAAAAAAAACAACAAAAAAAAAAACAACAACTTTTGATGGCTTTCTTCTCTGAATTCTTTCATAAAGGCAAAACTTGAAGAGTGAACTCCTGAGAGATGTCCTGTCAACAGATTTTCTACCAGAGCAGTGGGTGTCTGCATCTCCCAGAATGACCAAATACCTCTTGGTTTGATTGACTCTATTCCCAAAGCAGGTGACGTTTGAAGTCATTTGGTTCAATCCTAATTAAATACGTACAATAAAGGCTCAATTTGTAACAAGAGAAAATATTAAAATATTAAGAGGGTATGATCACTTTTACAAGGCCCAGTAAATCTATGGGAAGATATTTTTTATACATTTAACCATTTAATGACCTGCTGCAATAGTAGGATTGGGTGTTTAGATTGGCCAATATATCATATAGTCAGATTCAAATTAATTTCTTGAACATATAGTCCTCCTGTTCACTCCAATATAATAGTCACATTCAGATGATTTTAAGTTAAAAAACAACTGTTGTAATAAATACTAAAGGATGTGTTTCTGTTTCGCTCCCTGCTCCAGAGTGTTTGCTTATCCTCGTTTCCTTGTAAGGGATGCGGAAAAAATCACCTGCACATTATTTAGCCCTTATTTTGCAGCGATGCAATATAATGTGGAGCTTGCAAGCATTAATTCTACAGCATGGGTAGAGACTTGATCAATGTGAGAAATACCTCTCCGCCCTGGGGCCATACCTGTTGTGGTGTACAACAAATAGGCATTTTCTGCTCCAGGAGTCGGTTTGATCAATTGTACTTTCTTTTATTGGTTTACAAGGTTTAAGCAATGTTTTTTTCCCTCTCTTTCAATTTGTGCATCCATTCAGTTGATGGCAAAGTCAGCACCTCTTACCGTTCCAAACCAGAATCAATTTGAATTTTTAATGTCCTTAATTGCATCATTAGCATTTCCTACAGGTTGGACCCGCTGGCACCTGAAATAGGACATTCTCTTTTATCCTCATGTAACACCCCAGGGATGGATCTTACATGGATCATGTAAGATTTACTAAAGCAGGGAGTGTGTGCTAATACTGTACCTTAAATATATATCAAGTTTGCTGTTAATTATTTATTTTTCTCCCACTTCTAGAGAAAATCTAGGCTCACAGTACTTTTTAGCCTGACCACAGAGGGAATTTGTTTAAAACTGAAAAAAATGGGGACGCTATTTTTTCTGTGTTGAATTTGTTGTTAGATTCTTCCTAGCAGCCAAATCTTCAGAGAGCTTCAATTTGCACAAGCTTTTAATAATCCTCAATTAAGTTAGCTGTATGCAAGGTTTTCACTGTTTAACATAAATACAACTGATGTGCTTCTTCTTCTTCTTCTTTAGGATTACTTCCTGTGAGCGATATTAAAGATAAGTCACATATGTGTCTGGATTGTTATTTACTGCTCCGTTTCACAGATCAGTAAAAGAACTGGCAAAAGGAAAGGTTTATTCTGAAAGTGAAACGATTGTGTGTAGAAATGATTAACCGGCGATGCAAATGACCAAGCTGGTAGCTGTCAGGTCAGCGAGGGAGGCCACGGACTAATGGGAGGGGGAGAGATGAGGCCTGTCTCAGATCTGCCACTGACTAATATCTGAACTTTGCCTTTTGAGCAACTGTTGAGCCTCATGGCGGATAGTCACTGGTAAACAGAGGGATGAGGAGCACATGCTGACTACTGTTTGTTGTGCACCCTCCCGCCCCCACTTTCCTCCTCGCCAACCCCCATGTTTGTGTTTACATTTGCCGGGAGCTAAGGCCACCAGGGCGGCTGTCCTCCAAGCACAGAAAACTATTTAAATAATAGAAAAATGCTTTGAAATGATCATCACACAGCTTGAACTTTTTTTTTTTTTTTACCATTTTTGTCATGCTACAGTGACAGACATGAATGTATTCTACTGGGATTTTAGGTGACTGATCAACACAAAATGGCCTAGTGTCATGTGGAGGGAATGTAATACGTTGTAATTTTTTAAAAATCTTTCAACAAAATAACATTGGTGTGTCAAATAGAGGTGCCAGGAATATAGTGTGGGATTTTTTTTTCTGCAGCAAGGATAGGGAAGCTGGTTAGAGATAAAATGAAGATGGACCAAGCTTTAGCTGCTGGGCAGTGTTGGTAGAAACTGTGTCAGAGGCTGCAAAAGCCTTGGGATTGGTTAGGAGGTCCATCAGCAGGTCAGCGAAACTAAACGTACACCCAGAGCTACAATTGTTGATCAAAGCGCATTTATGTGTTAAAATGGCCCAGTCAAAGTCAAGAGCTACATTCAGTCTGACAGCCTTTTCAGCTTTAATTGTTGCAAAACATTACTGAATATTCAGTGGATCGATATGGTGCAGATGTGGATCTCATGTGTCATGGAATGATTTAATTGAGCCATAAAGTGAAAAGCAACTTCTCCAATTTAAGATTATATAGTACATCTCAAACCCATCAGACGTGTAAGTGGGAGTAGGGAAGCTTCCAATTCGGAGGAATCAACCTGCAGTCCAACAAAGCGGTGAACACCAAGGCTCATTTAAATGCTTTTGGCACACCTAACATAGGGGCAACAAAAATTGTGGACAAAGAATTTGGGACAATCAGACAGTTGTAGGATTTTACCAACAAGTCAGAAATATATGCCCAAATAATGGCCTAGTCTGGGGCGCAACCAGAACATATGTGCACGGTTTGTCAGAGACATATTACAGGTGTCACTAACTGAGTGGAAATGGACAATGCGTGAATGAGGGACAGAGTATTATTCCATTGTTGTTCAGACATTCAAGCGTTCCTCCCAAATTTTTTGGTGCCGTGAGGAAAGTCCAGGAAGCCAGTCAAAAAGAACCATACAAAACCGCAACACGTCTTTTAGCTATAGAGTCTCTGGAAAAGAGAATATCTAATAAAGATTCTAGTGGACGATATGGAAAATGAGGAAACATTTAGATTGTTCTTCCTCCACCCAATGATGCGTTACTTTGTATTGGTCGTTGATCGGCAAATAAAATCCTAGTAAATTACACTGAAATTTGTGGTTGTGATGTGACAAAATATGAATATGAGCTTGACGAGTAGGAATGATTTGCATCGCAATTCATGTTCCCCAGAAAACCAAGAATGCGGATCAAAATGTGAGGACTGTTTCAACAGGGCTTGTAAGCATTGGCTGCCTTCAAAGTGAAAGAAATCTCACATTTAGTTCTGCTCTATCCTCTTGTCTTGATGCAAATAAAGAGAACTCTTTACAGCTAAGAGCTTGTAAGGGGGCTTGCAAGGAATTGCTCATATTTTTAAAGAGATTAGGCATAGGGAGAAAAACTCAAAACAAAAGACTTGAAAGCTGTTTGGTATGATTAGCTGAGGAGGCGTGAAGTCTGGAAGCGAGCTGATAACGAGACCTAGGTGACACTAAGGGCTCTGGAGGTGTTTTAGCTATAAAACTACTGACCCGAGACGCTCCTGAAGGCTTTGCGAAGCAGGGTGTTTATTTCTCCATGTCCTGTTTGTTCAGCTCTAGGAGCAACAAAACAGCACAAGACTTGCTTAAACTCAATCACAGGCGCAGCGTCTTGCTTTCAGATTTAATCGACCGCTAAGTACACTGATACTCTTGACTTTCGAGCAATAAGTCCGTTTTATATGGAAATTGTAAGTGATAACCAGCGCTTTTTAGGAAGTGAAGGCATGCATCATTTTCTATTCTTGCCGTTTCCTTGACTTACGTAAGAAATGAGTGGCAAAACACAAAATGGGATTTAAAGGTCCCTGTCTTCTAAGTAGAGAAACACCTTGTTGCAGACGGTCCCAGTGGGATGGGAGGATGGCAGAAATTGGGTTTTGGGATTGGTTGCGTCGTGATGGGGGTGGATGAAGAGTGTCGTTTGTTTGACAGCTCTGAGTGTGGGTGAACACAAAGCACACATGCCTCCCCCATACATCCTATCCTCATACCCCTTCCCCTCCCTTTCCTCCATCAGAGCCCATATCTATTTATTCATTGCACAAATTTTACAAAGCATGTGCAATGAGCAAAAATGATGTCGTCTTTTCCCTTCCTCCGTGCGCCTCCGTCTTTTGTCCTCTCACGCCTGTCCTAAGGCGCTGTCTACAGTGTCCTGCCTTTCTGATCCCCTGAAAGACCCCCATTATCTTGCAGTATTGCCTACCATTTTTGCTGCAACTCAAATGTCACAGTTTCCCATGAGTGGCCTGCAACCTGGCAAACAGCAACGAGATGGATGTCATAATAGTGCATGTGAGGAAGCATGGGTTGCATTTTAATGTTCACCGGCCTCAGTAGCACCTCAGCAAAGTGACAGATTAGCGGAAGTGCTTTTGCGTGAAGTGAAAGTAGACGCTCAAATACATGTTCAGCGATTACTGGAAAAAAACTGATTTGGTGATGAGCAAACTTGTTGTTATTGTTATGACTGCTGCCGGTACAGCGTGCTCCCGGTGCTAAATGGGTCTTGAGTCAGATGGGGAAAAAAATCTTGACTAATTTGGCTGTCATCCATTCAAACAAAAGGCCCAAATCTAATATATAATATACCGTCCTTTGCAAAAGTATTCAAACCCCTTGAACTTTTTCCTATTTTGACATGGTACTACCCCAAACTTCAACTTACTTTACTGTTTTGTATGTGTGTGATAAATCAGCACAAATTGGGACATTGCGGGGAAATATAAGGAGGTTCTAATACTAATTTAAGCAAAGATTGTTGCGTGATGCAAATTAGTAATTTTGTTTCTGGAAGGCCATTGAGGATCCAGCATTACAATGTTTCAAATTTAGCTTAATGCTGCAAAAATCACAACTAATTGTAATTTGCTTCCAATACAATCCTTGACGTGTTTGGAACGTGCACCACCGGGCACCTTTACTGCATTAAGAACCAGTAGCAGGTTGAGGCCTGATTGTGACCACAGTCTGCAAGTGCACAGAAATTTGAAGTGTGTGCCGTTCTCTTCTTTTGAGTACACTTTAATCTAAAGCCATAAATAAGATCCAGCTCATTCAGAGGCCCTCAGAAGTCCCCTATGTAGCAAACAGACACCGCCTGTGTGTAATTTAATATCAGCATAAATGCAGTTGCTCAGTTTAGGCCTCATAGGTTTGTTAGGGGACATAAGTGAAACAAACAATATCATGGAGACAAAGAAAAAGATCAGACAGTTCAGAGATCAAGTTTTGCAGCAGTTTTCAGTAGAGTTAGCTCATAAAATAATATCCAAAAGGTTTAAACGTCTCTCTGAGCCCTGCTCAGTCAAACAAGCCAAAAAAAGGAGAGAGTTTTTCTTAAAAAGGCTACCAAGACATGCCCATCGTCTCAGACTGACCGGTCATTGATCAGTTAGACAGCCAAGAGGCCAGGCTGACCCTGCAGGAGTTGAGCAGATTAACAACTCAGTTGTGAGGATCTGTTGAGAGCACAGCCAATGGCCGTGCACTCATCATATTATATTGGCTTTTATAGAAGAATGGCAAAAGAAAGCTATTGTTGGAAGAAAGCGAGGAGGAAAAACAACATATGCACTCTTCCACGAGCCCCACATGACTTGTGGAAAACAGCAAGTGTGTGGGAGAAAGTGGTTGGTCAGAAGACGCTCAAATGGAAACTTCTGTGCCCACATGCAACATATTATGTGGGGATGAAAATAACGTTGCACACCACCCTCAACACACAATCCCACAGGGAAACATGGTAGTGGCAGCACCATGTTCTGGTGACCGCCTGCTTAGCTGGTTCAGGCTGATGGGAAGATGGAGGGAGGTAAACCGTCTAGACAGATACAACTACAGTGGAATGTAGTTTAGCAAGTGTTTTGTTAGAATGGCCTAGTCAAAGTTCAACCTAAATCCAATTGATAATCTGAGGCCACAGTTGAACACTGATGCCCACAATCTCTTTGTGCAGTCTGACTGATTATTTTGGGTATTTTGCTCTCCAATTCCATCAGATTTGAGGAGTGGGCAAATGTTTTCATTTTCTACATGGGCAAAACTCCCAGAGTCATAGGAAACAAGCTGTAATTGATATGAATACCAATGTGCACCTTTTTTGTTTTTCCTTTCCTTAACACTTTACAGTCCTACGCTATCACATGCTATCCCAATAAAATACGTAAGGTTTGAGGTTGTAATGTAATGTAAAAAAAATGGAGGTTCAAAGAGCATGAATTCTTTTACAAAGCACTGTTGAATATTAACCTGCAAAAATCATTCCATCAAAGCAACTGTGTCTCTAAAAATGTAAAGTAAATCCAACTCAAGCAATTTGTATTTTGTATTCTGCATTTAACCCATCCTTCAGGGAGAAGTGGGGCCCCACCATGCACTCTGGGGCTAAGAGTCTTGCTTAAGGAACCATCGTGGGAGGATGTGGGATTTGAGCCCACAACCTTGCAGCCTCTCCAGGATGCAATTGCCCTGCTCTCTAACCAAACGGCCACCTCTCCTCCCATCTTTTTTTAAATAGTTTTGTTCATCTAAACTTAAATTGATACAGCAGCCAAGACATTAATCCATCTTCTCACCTTCTAGTTTTGCATTTATTACAGCTGATTCCAAATTGAAGCAGCTCCCGCTGATCCTGGTGCAGAAAATCTTTGTTACAAATATTGCCCAAATGTTTTTTTGATAGAACAACATTCACTTTCGACCCACTCAGGCACAGCTCAGAAAAATGATCCGGCATCTTCCTCTGAGGACAGCCTCCATTTATCATTTTGCCACAGATGATGAAAGGGTGAAAGAAATCAGAGCTCAAACTGGCATACTGAGATTCTCTGCATCAAAAAAAAGATCTGAAAATATGAGCAACTAAAAAAAGGACCCCCACCACCACCACCACCTCCACCTGCAATTAAAAATATACAGCAATGTTAGAGCTGTTTTGCCCAGACAAATCTCTTTATGTTGCCATAGAGCTGTTCTATTTAATGTGAGCTACTTCATCTTGCTGCCAACATCCAGCAAATCCTCAGCGGTATTTTCTCCAACAGTAAACCATCAGCACTTTGCAAAGCTGAGAAGCCTGTTTTATTACCACCTGGATAAGGACTCTTGATGCTGTTACAAACACAGGAGATTACAGTCAAATCAACCCTTCGTGTTTCCTTTTAAAACATGTACTTCTTTTTTATTGTGGCTTCAGTGTCTCACAAAACTACTCCTACCCTTTAAACCTTTTCACATTTTGGCCAGTTACGACTACAAATGTCAATAATTGTCATTGAGGTTTTAAGTAATTACCTAATATAAAATACTGCATGGGATAGCTGAGATCCTGCCTACACAAGCTCCTTTCTGCTTGAAATAGTTTGGCAGTATATAATAGTTTCATTCATGGAGGATCGGAGCAGTTGCTGTACATTTTATCTTTTTGTTTACTCATAACATCAGAGTCTCTCTTTTAAACCACACTGCAAAAACGGATCTAAAAACAAGTCAAATGTTCTTAAAGTTAGTCTATTCGTCCTTGATTTGAGCCAGTAAATAAGATTATTTGCCAATGGAATGAGTAACTTTGCCCCTAAAATAAGATAATTAGACATCCTGCACTTGAAATAAGATGATAGAGATGAATTGTTCCTATTTTAAGTGGAAGAATCGTATTATATTGGAAAATCATCTTATTTACCTGCTCAAATCAAGTACAAATACATTCATTTAAAGAAAATTTTACTTATTTTTAGTTCTGTTTTTGCAGTGCAGTGTCAGTGTTCTGTGTTAATTGATGATAAAACAACCAAAATGTAAAATACTTCCAAATGTAGTTCATTTTGTGGGCAGCTGCGTGAATAGTGGAAGCCCTTAGAAATCTAATGCAGTATGATCAAAAATGAATAAGCATGCTACTGCCACCTCCATGCCTCACAGTAGTACGGTGCGTTCAGGATGGTGTGCAGTGCTACTTTGTCTGCCGCACATGGCGTTTAACATGTAGATCCACTTTTTTTTTTTTATTCATGCCCATCACACCTTCCAGATCAGCAAATGCAGAAAAAAAATTCTATTTTCTTTCACCTGATAATTATTCTCTCTTTTTTTTAATCTAATACAATTAACTGACGTTTGTGTACGGAATAGGATTAGGGACATTCAAAAAATAAAATAAAATTCTGTTCAATTCTGACTTTTTTTTCAGAATTCTGACTTTTTTTCCTCAGAATTCTGAGAAAAAAAGTCAGAATTGAATAGACTTTTATTATATGTTTTGAATGGCCCTAATCCTCTTCCGTATTTCTGGCTGTAAGAAGGAGAAAACTGTGATTTTTTTCTTTTCATGCAAAAATAGAACTTCTCCATTTTTGTGCGTGCTTGTCCGGATATTACGGGAACAGCAGACTTCCTCGCCCCCGCTGCTGTGGTGCATTACGGTACTGCATTGTTCACCGCTTCTGGCTCGGTGAAAGCACGGAGCGCCTCCACGAGCTTCCCCACAAACCGCTCGCCACACTCCCAGTGAGCACGGCTAACCTTCCCCCTCAAGCGAACTCTGGATTCCGCTCCGCTCCACGCTGTAAGTTACCCCCCTGTTGTTGTCCACTCTCTGTGTCTGTTTCGCCACGTTTATCACCCTCTTTTACTTCAAACTGCACTTTTAATTCGTGATGCTTCACGCTGTGTTTTATTTAATGCCCGTCCACATATTTTTTGGGGGGGGGTTAAATATTAAACTGCTAGCTTAAAATGTAACTCGTATAAGATTTTCGTTGTCAGGGAAATCGTTTAAATTAGTTGTTTTTTTTGTATCGCGGGTGTTGAAGTTGTTCAAGACGCTTTGTTTATTTATTTATTTTTTGTTTATATATTTTCTCTCTCTCTCGAAAGTGTCGCGGAGTAAAACACAGCTGGGTGATGGAACTTGACCGCGAAGATGTGAGGCTCCGTTCGTTTTTTTTTTTTTTTTTTTTAGTGAATCTGCGGCGCGTAGATGAGCGCTTATTATCCATGAACACAGCAGCAGCCCTGTCCCTCTGCGGTTCTATTTTTATAGCTTTGCTCTGAATAAACGCCTCAGCCGCCGCTCCCCCCCACACCCAACAAGTGTGAAGTTATTATGCAGCCAAGATAGAAGAAGAAAAAAATATGTTGCCGAGGAACTCATCGTATTTCTGCCCGATTAAAATCTTCCTGAAATTAATAATATGCTTTTAAGACTCCCGTCGCTTTCTTAATAAAGTCATGGCGAGAAAGAGCATTGCCTGTTTAGAAAGTAAATTGTTAGACTTGCTAGAGCAGTAAAAACTACAATTAAATTCGTGTTTTAACTGTTTGTCTGATTCAGTGTTGTGCATAGCTGCATTTGGAGCATTTTTCTTTCGTTTTTTTTTTTTTTTGTTAAATGCTGCCATACCACACCAACAAGAAGAGGAGGGTTTCTGTTTATACTTGCTGGAGTGTGCATGATCAGTGTGTATCTTCCTGTCACTCTTTCCTAAACTTTCCTAAAGACGATCCCTAAAACAACCTTGAAAATACTATGTACCTCATCCTGCTGTTCTAGTTTGGGAGAGAGATGGATCAGACAGATTTCCTCTCAAACCTGATGTGTCAGGACTTGTTCTCTCATGTTGGTGGGGGGAAATCTCAGATCTGTTTCCCATGGGGTGATCTGTAGTATGAGGGCTGCATTTGAGGCGTTTCCCCTCTTCACTAATGAATTTGGTTGGATGTTTGCAGCCGGTGGACGGTTGTGTAACGTCACTGTTTTGGCACATGCGTGTGTTTTGACATGTCCGTGTTTGCAACGCCGGGACGGACGCAGTTGATCACATAACAAGCCCTAACCTGAGATGCCTGTTTGGGTCAGACGCGTGTAGATCGGATGATCAAAGCAGGCAAACGCCAGGGAATTTCCTTTACAACAACTCCAGGGTTGAGATAGAACGGATGAGTTTTTAATGCAAGATTTCACATAATTTCGAGGTAAGAATAACAAAAACACAGAAAAAAAACAACAGTTACTTCAGCACATTGAATTAACCTTTCACTAATGTCAGATGAGGGGTGTAAAGATTGATTTTAGACAAAAAAACAATAGTAGTCTACGGCTGGAATTGAAACACAAAGATGCAAGTTTCAGAGTGATTTGTTGGCTTTAGCGAGATCAGTGACTTGTGTAAAATGTTGTCAGGGATTTTAAAGCGTTCTCATCTGGTCAGATAAAGGGATTGCAAGTGGCTCTACTTTTAATTGTCTGAGCCCTCACAATGAGGCAATAAGGCATTGGAGGCTAATGTGGCTAATAGTAACACAGGTTGTGGTGGAGCCAGACTGAAGCTGACAGATAGAGCAGAAAAAAAAAAAATATAGGAACCTGTAGAGACCAAGCCTGCTGCTGGAGTTGATCTCTAAGAGAAATATTGTGAAAACAGAAATATTGCACAGGGTTACGTCCGAACACACTTGCAGGGACCAGATCCTTGTTTACACTGTGAACATGTGTCCTGTATTCGCCAGGTCCGGGTTTGTTTTGAAATACCTTGTATTTTGGTTGAGAAGGATTCTTTATTTGTCCCTCTGTCGTGACATTTAATGGTGTCAACCGCAAATTGACATGCAAATGTAAGCACCCAGCTGCACACGAAAGATTAGTAGTTACGGTAAAATAAAATTGCATGGCTGAACCAAAGGTGCACACATCCATAAAGACTATAAACACGTATAGAGTTAGTGTAAGAACCCCAGGTTGGATGTGTGCAGATGCGATGCTCATTTGGGAGAACAGGGGAAAGTGCGGGGAATGCACTTTTTCCTCCTCAACCATCCCGATGTATTCTTTTCTCTATTCTGTGAAAGGCAGTAGCCTCAGTTACTTTCTTGTTGGGTAGACAGGTAACATTCAGAGGGGACATATATTGCTTTTCAGTTCTTTCTTTTCACATTGAAGTCATTTAGTAGTGGTCTGTTTAAAGTGGAACTGCAACACTTTGGTCTGAATTCCTCGTTAATTTTACTCCCACGTTCCTCCTTATTACTCCTGTTCTTAGGTGCGTCCAAGAGCAGCTCGTTTTGGTGCCGTCTCTTTAAATGACTTAGACTTAGACAACTTTATTTGTCATTTTGTATGCACAGAGTGCGTACAGAACCAAAGTTCGTTGGCATACAGCTTGGAAATTATAGTAAATTACAGGATAAAGTGCAGCAGTGATTTAACAGTAAACAATTGAAATGTAAACAATGCAGGAGAAAGAGACAGTGTGCGATCACAGTGTACAGGTGAGTATTTTTAAAAACCATTTGTACGTGCAGATAGGATTGTGCAAAGGAAGCCCTTCACACTCCGCCTTCCTTCCAGGCCGCAGAGCGTTCCACTCCAACCTCTTTGGTCATTTTGGTAGCATGCTGGGGGACGGTGTCACGAACAACTGACTTGTAGCTTCAGCATCCTTTAGCTTGGGCTAAAAAAACGCTCTGAGACATAAAAATTGGAAATTCAAAGTCCAGGACTTTGTGTAGCGCTTCCGTGACTTCACGGCTTGAAAAATGTGACCCAAACAATATATAAAGATATCTACGCAGCAGCTGAGCAGACTACATTCAACTTTTCCTCACTCATAGAGACTCCAAGTGCATAACAAAATGTATTTGGGGGCTAAAATGTGGATATGTCCCCTTTTTTAAATTATACATTTCTCTAAACAGGGGCTGAATGTTCCTGTACTTATTGGTTTTGTCCTAATTAATTAAGTTAAAGTAAAGTTTGTTACATATATAAAACATAAGGAAATGTTTGCATGGTGCTGATCGCTGAGTATTTCTTTTAGTAGTCTACAGCACTGAGTTGGGAATATTCCACCCTGCCTCTCAGTGCTCTAGGCTCTAACGATGGTAAGGGTCTAGGCTGTACTGCACATGGAAGCATGCTTGGGCTCACTGGTTCGACTCAGCCCATTGTCAGCCTGCCTTCTTGAAAATCCCTCTTGGTAGCTGCGGCGGACGGTGTGACAGTTTTTGCAGATCACGTCAGCATTTTTAAGTTGTTGCTTAAAAATCAAATTTGGGCGTTCCAGCTGCACTCCCCCTCACGAACGCATCCATGTGTAGTTTGTTGGCAAATTATCAGGAAACATACGTAGTGTTCTCACTTACCGCTCATGGGGTGGCTGCTGTAAATGTATAGAAAACAGGTAAGCTCCATTGAAGAATGCAAAAATCGCTGTACTTTGAGCACACCAGCCGAACCTAACGTTACTCCGTTTCAAAAATGAGTAAAGTCCTGTCAGCAAGTTCACGCTTTAGCACCGTTTTCTTGTTTTGTGTTTTCTTCCTGTCCTAATTCACGTCTTATCCTCCCGGTAGCAGCAACACTTTGCTCCTCCGGTGAAGAATCAGCACAGGATCCAGGTGGCGTGGGCGGGCCGGGGTTCCTAATTGGCACAAGAAACGGGAGCAAGGAAACAGGGCCTCCATCTCTCTTCTCCCTGCCCACAGAAACAAAGTTCTGAGCTTTGTAAAAAACATCTAAAAGTAGCCGTAAAACAAGCTACGCAGGGTGTCTGCTCGTGTTACTGCGGCCGTGTTGATGTAGCCGTCAGCCATTTCTCTGGCTTGGATATTTCAAAAGGCCTCTCTGTCCTTTTAACCATTTTCCCCCAGCAGACCACTTTCTGCTTACTCTGCTTACAGAGCGGTGTTGTATTTTGAGAACGGGAACAATACGAGGTCTGGCACGGCTGTCAGACTGCGCTCGGGGAGGACGTTTTTTTGACTTACTTTTCTCTCCTGGGTCGGCTTTACCGGCGCCGCATTTCGTCACCTTCGGAAACCCTTCGAAGAACCTCTCAGCTTTTATCCCAAGTTTCCCTCTAATGGCTCTAATGGGGAACAAAGCTTGCGCTACCCAGGAGGTGCCGGACAAATGGAGACGTATCATGACCTCCCATTTGCCGCACAAATGTACCACATGCGGGCATTGCGCCACGCTGGATTGAGCGGTGAGGCGGAACCCTTCAGGGAGTTCCAGCAGCCCAGATAGACGGCTGTGTGTCTCTAGTTAGTTTTGTCAGAAGCCACTGAGGCAGCCTTTAGGACTCAATACAGCCTCAAGGGGTCTCAGGGGTCCTTCACACTCTTTGTTTGCTATGTGCTGGATGAGTGCACTGCAAAAACGGAACTAGAAATAGGTAAAATGTTCAAATTTGTGCATTTGTCCTTCATTTGAGCAGGTAAATAAGATGATTTGCCAATGGAATAAGAATTTTGCACTTAAAATGGGAACAACTCATCTCAATCATCTTATTTCAAGTGCAGGATGTCTAATTATGTTATTTTAGTGGTCAAAATACTCATTCCACTGGCAGATAATGTTATTTACCTGCTCAAATCAAGGATAAATACACTAACTTTAAGAACATTTTACTTATTTTTAGATCTGTTTTTGCAGTGTGAAGCACATGGTGCACCTCCCCTCCCCCCTTTTTTAAATACAACTCTTTTTGGATTAACACAGCCCAGTGATGATTTAGCAAACCAACTGTTTTACAATTTTATCACCTAGAGATAAGCATATGTGAGTTTGCAGGCCTTTGCATGCATAGGATGATGTTTTCCTGCTTAACGATGTGTTCTCCGACTTAACGTGCGCCAGAAGTTTACGTTCGCTCATCAATGGCAGCGAGGTCGTGTCAATTCGTTGTTATCAATGATGCATTTGTACTTTTGTTTGCTGGGTGGAATGATTATACGGCACCTTTAAACGATTGAAAATATATGCGAGTGCTCAATTGTGATTTTTTTTTTTTTCCACAGGCCTAAATGTATACATACACCTGTTCTTGGCTAAATGTTGCAAGTTGCTGATGATCCAGGCACTTTTCTTTTTTATAGCCACCAGCAAATTCCAGGCCAGCGCTCTGGCTGGGTATAAAACAGCTCATCGGGAATAGTAAAGCTTATTTCAAATGAGTTGCTTTCTACTTTTTCAATAGAATCGAGGTCCATTGGAGGCCTTTCAAAATTGAGTAAATCTAATTAGCTTTTTGTGCTATTGTCCAGTTAACCACCTGAACCAAGCCGTCACCCTCAGGTGGAGGTTGGTTATAATTTTCAAGCACACGGCTTTCAAACCTGGGAACATTGTAGCCGTGGTCAAGCAGGGCGGTGGGAGCATCATGGTGTGGATCTGTTTCTCTTCCTCTCAAATCCACAGCTGCAAGGTTGAAACCTGGACATAATCGGATGTTTGAACAGGACAATGATGCCACTCACACACGCCAATACAGCTTTTGCAATGATTTTACAGATTGTTTAAAAGCCAGGTCTGTGCCAGAAATGGCATTTAATGAACTCTGCTAAATCTATTTTGGAGGGGAAGGGGGGGGCGGGGAGGTTCAGGCGTGACACTAAAAGCAAAAAAAATCATTACTTTCATGCACTTAATGGCTGTATGCAAACTCTTAATATGCAGGGCCATTAACAGCAGTGTAAAATGTCTTGCCTTGTTTTCTCTACCGCTTTCACTGTTAAAAGGATTTTTTTTTTTTTAAACAACCACGTCTCTCAGTGGGAGTCATCGGTTCTTGCTTTTTCTTTTCTGCCTGTTTACATTGCTTTTTATAGCCACGAGAAAGATGCATTTTCTTACCTTGCCTTACCTCTACATGTCCGCTCTGCATGCACTTTAAATGTCTGTTAAATCTCATCTCTGTTCCCGGGCCTTAGTTTGGTAGCTCCTAGAAATCTTAACCGTTCTTTCTTCAATGTATATTTGTTTTTATTCTATTTGCTACTTTTATGATTGTTGGTGTAGTTGTGAAGCACTTTGATCAACTGCTGCCGTTTTTTTTTTTTTTATAAATGTGCTGTATAAATAAATTTGACATGTTTCTGCTAAAGGTAGAATGCTATATTTAGTTTAATGCGTAAACACTGAGTTCTAGTTTCCGGCGCCCGCCATGCACCGGCGATGCTGTGTCCACGAGGATGGCTGCCTGCGTTCAGTTTCCCCGCTCTCAGCTGTGACACATACTTGGGTATCGGCTGAAGTCTCCAGCAGGCGTGCATCTGTTTATCCTCCGCAGAGAACATTTGACCAGTCCAGTCCATACGTTGTATTTCAGCCTCGGCCGAATGATCGCCTTTGAAGGTGCGGGACGGGGGGTAGGAAGCTTTTCGCTGTTCGGAGGAGGCGAAGTACATTTACCAATTTGTGTGTAAATGTGACAGCTTATTGGTTTCTGTCGGTGCATAACGATAAAACTATAAAAGTCTCATTTTGGATTCATTATGCTTGAGCTCTTCACATCAAAGCACGCTGCTCTTTCCGTTTTGTTTGGCTCGCATCGTCTCTCGGAGATGTCGGCAATTTCACGAAGTAATTATGGATTTAAAGTTGTTGCTTTTGATATGTTTAACCGATAAAGAAATCCTCTAAAAACATAGATTTTTAAAAGGCATACTTTCGTTTTAAATGAGCAGTAATTCAGGCAGAACTTTGCGGCTAGGTTTCAGGGACCGCCGGGGTTATTCTAGAGATGTATAGCGGATCTCATTTTAAAAATTTGATCGAGAATCAGATTGTAAATTTGCCGATCTTATGCAGCCTCAACCGAGCTGAAACTTTCCTCCCGACTCCCGTGTGCTAAAAATCATCATCTTTCCCCTGAAGGCCGGAGCCCCTCTCTGCTGCTACCGTGGGGTCTTATACACCACTTCAGCCAGCAATTTGAAGTCAGTGAACTTTTCTCCCTGGGTAGAGGTGATCAAGAGTCTTGTTGGGGAAAAAAAAACCTGAAGTTTGAAAGCACTTGCATCACTAGGAGGAAATCTGACTACATGCATTCCCACAGCACCGAGGGTGGGGTGGTGATCACAGCCCTGCAATTTGTAACTGTTCAAAGTGCTGTCAGCACCCGGATAACGAGATGCATGAAAAATGTGTCGAAGGTTGAAGCTGGACTTTGTCTGCAAGGATGTGTATCTGCACATATATTTCATCAGACTTAATAGTCCAGGCCTACATGTCTGTCTAGGTGAAGCCTCTGAACTCTGAAAATGCCACTATGCAATCAAAAATAAACCTAAACATTAAGTAGTTATTAGCACAGGCTTCCCATCAAGAAGGAGAGGAGAGGATCGTTGACAGTGTAGGACTTTAAACCACATTATACCTTTTTTTAATAAAATGCTTTTAGATTTTGTCTTGTTAAAAACCATATATTTCATTATAAATCATTAGGCTTTTTAGTAATTGACGAACTTGAAGTAGTGCGTCGTGGAGATGTGGATCGAAATGATACGTGGTTTTCAAGGTTCTTTACATTAGAAATCTAAATGGTGCGTATGCATTCAACACTTGCATTCTGAAAATCCCTAAAATAAATCCAGGGAGGTAAATTGCCTTCAGAAGCAACCTGGAAGCAAAGGAACACGCCTAAAACGGTAGTGTTGTTTAGAAGTTTAAAACAGTGTTATAAAACAACATCTGAAGCTTTAAGCATCTCTCAGAACACTGTTGACCAGGGCCGGGTGATATGGATGAAAAATAATACCTTAATATTTTTAGGCTGAATGCCGATATACAATATTTATCCTGATATAGTTTTGTCCCAAATGTCTCACAGGCAAGTTTTTTAACAACCAAAATAGCCTACTGGAATAAATCGAATTCTAATGCAGCATAGACCATCTTGATATAAATTATATAATCTCTTCTTATATCTCTTTTTGAAAAATCTCCATATTTTTAAAATATAGGCACAGTATATCGCCCAGCCTTGCTCTTGACTCCAATGTCCGAGTGGGAAGAGACACAAGAGCAAACGCACCAAGACGCGGCGGTCCACCTAAACTACTACTACACACAAACATGCGGATGAGATGTATCTCGTCAGAAAAACACCCTGAAAACACCACCTCCACCGTGAAACATGTCGGAGGCAGCATCATGGGATGCTGGGACGCTTTTCTGCAGCTACTGCAGTGAAGCTGGTCACAGCTGATGGGAAGCTGGGTGGAGTCGAACAGTGGAAGAGTTAGACGTCGCAAAGGGCTGAAACTGGGGTGGATATTGCATTCAAGCAGAGCAACATACCTAACCTTCCACCCCAGAGTTACAGTGCAAAGGCTTTATAATGAAGCACATTCATGTTTTGGACAAGCCATGACCTAAATCTGACCAAGAATCTGTTGCAGGACTAGAGACATCCTGTCCACCCAATCGGACTTTGGTTCAGGTAGCTGGCAAAGAAGAAATGAAACATTTGCTGCTGTGATCACAACAAAATGTGCGTCCTCAATGTGAGTAAAAATAAGTTAAAAGGGTGCTAATACTTAGGGGTTTGCTGTACTTGCCCACACAAGAAAAGAATCGTTGTAAATGCACTTCTATTATATAACTCATAGCATTCTAAACATTTACTTTGTATGCTTGGTTTAGCTGACTCCTGCATAAACCTTTTTATGGGGATTTTTCAGACAGATGCAACAAAAGAAGGAAACATCTCTGCTGTTAAATGTGGAAAATTTCAGACAGCAGCTTCCTCTCCCAGGAAGGTACACGCTGTGTCGACTGTCGACACCGAGTGTACCTGTGCACGCAGCTAAAGTCCTTCTTTTTCACTTCATTTACTTTTTAAAAGAATGTTCAGAACATTAAGTTCCCACTAAACCCACAACTTTAGCTGGTATTATTCGTGATTGATTGCCTAAAATCTGTATTTAATTGAAGGTTCCTCTTAAGTACTTTCCATCTAATTAAGCCAGAAGATTACAGGTTTAAGATGAAAAGTAGAAAAATCCATCCCACTCTCTTGCGTGTGATGTGTGACCACGCACTAATCAGCCTTTGGTCGACACAGAAGTTGGACGTGCCAGATTGGGATTTTTTTTTTTCAACAGACTCTTTCTGATGAGTCAGTCGCCAGACATCAGGACAAGGTCAGGGAGGTCCTAGCTTTTTAATCCAACGTAGAACCAGTTGCTAACCTGACCATCTACAACCAAGACAATTAAGATCTGCAATTAGCTAATTAACTTTAACAATCAAGCGTTTGTTGCTGCAGAATAGTAATGGGTGAAGGCGTTAACAGCAAGGTCCAGAAATGAGTTGATGTTAAATTAACAGGTGGCACACACAATTAGGCTTTATGCTGTTAAAGGCTCATTGGGCCAACACCATGGCCTGTCTTCATCTAACACGAGAAAGGTTTGCTTATAGAATAACAGAGAGCATTTCATAAGTGATAAAGTCAAAACAGTTCATAGAGAACATTAAAACAAAGGCTGTTTACCTAATAATGAAGACCATTAAGAAAATATGGAAGATTGTTGAATGTTGGATTCAGTAGAGAGTCTATTTATTTATTTATTTGAATGAGGACAATGCACATTCATCAACATGTCAGCATAAAGCATCAATGTTAATATGCCAGAATTAGCACAACAGCTAATTTGCATCCGCTGTCCTAAGGCAGGTAAAAACAGTGAACGTTAAACAAGACACTACAGGAGAGAACAGAGTGGACACAAACAGATAAGATGCCAATAACATAAAATTACAATAAAATTAGGTTAACAAGAAAATTAGGGTAACAGGCTCATGGAAACAGACCAATTTACCTGTGAACACATGTCTGGTTATTACAATGACAGTGGTTGCAGAGCGGCGGATCTTTACCCTTGCAGCATTGCTGTGATAATAATTTGTTGTTGAGATAAAACATTTTGGAGAGGTGTGTCTGATCCTCGGCACAAAGTCAAAGCTTGTTCCTGGTGTGGGTCGGTCTCAACCAGTGGTGCTTCTCGTCACTGGTCCTGTTTGTGCTGTCTCTGGACAAGATCTTTGGGCATGATAGTGCACAGAAAGGCATCTGGTCTGGGTTCTATGTGGTTCCCTTAGCATCTTCAAGGAATGGCCTTTAACAAGGATTGTGGTGGTTCACAGTAAAATGGCCAGAATGGGAGCCAGCTCCTCTATAGCTGAGACATGATTCTCAGCTGGAAAGGGGTGGACTGCTCCATCCAGGGAATGGTTCAGCCTCTGCTTCAAAGGAAGGACTTCAAAGGTTCGTGGCATGTTAGCCATGAAGGATGGAGTGATGGAGAGGGTTAAGTCCCTTGTTTGCATAAACCTTGTTTGCTCTTGTGTGCTGCTGTGATGAAGAGCTGAGCCAAAATACAGTCTGTTTACATTCCAACGTTCACCCGCGGCCATGAGATATAGATCATGGCTTAAAGAAAGAGATCCTGGATATAAGTGGCCTGGGTCAGAATTACAGAGAGAGAGTAAGAAGGGAGTGTTTCATCTGGGGGGACCTTGGAGTAGAGCTTTCCTTATTGGGTTGGGTGTCTGACCAGAATGGCTCCTGGGTGCCTCCCTTTGCTGTTTTTATCCTGAATATTTCCTGCTGTCACCTGGGCATTAATATTTTAACTAGGGCTGAGCGATATGGCTTAAAAATAAAATCTGCGATTTTGTTATACCAAATCCGATTAATGGATTCTTTTTCCCTCCTTTTCATTTCGCAAAGTGAAATTAAAGATATTATTTTAAAAACGTGCTTTTATTTCAAGCATTTTGTCTGGGAATTGACCTGAATTCAAAGTGCAACCAAACACAAGCTGTCAAACAGGCTTGTAAAACAAGATGGTGGCCCTGCCGTTGTAAACAATGAAAATATGACAAAATGTTTGCTGGTAGTGGGATTACACAGTGAGCTAAGAACAGGCCTCGTTCCACTTATGTTGCTACAAACTAACTAAAAAAATTAAATGAATAAATTAAAGTGACTCGTATTATGGTAGAAATGTTTCCCCTTTACAATAATCAACAAATTTGACGGTATATTTTCCTGAACATATATTCAACATTGTGCCCTGCGACAGACTGGCGACCTGTCCAGGGTGTACCCTGCCTCTCGCCCATTGAACGCTGGAGATAGGCACCAGCACCCCCCGCGACCCCATGAGGGATAAAGCGGTTTGGAAAATGGATGGATGGATGGATATTCAACATTGTATGCTATTCTCTTCATGGAAGCCCAATGAGTGTATTGACAAAACAAAATCGGAATTTTCCAAAAATTCTAATTTAAAAACTTGTAAATACCAATTGATCGACTAAATAGTTTTTTGTCGCCCAGTCCTAATTTTAACTGAGATGGATGATCTTCCAAAAATGCACTGTTTAATTTCCCTCATTTAGTGGTACATTGTAGTTCCAGAACTGCATTGCCTAGAAGCTGGTTGATTGCAAAGGAATGTTGTTGCAGTGGAAAAAGTATTCAACTTTTTGAATGTTTTAGTCTTTATTAATGTCAAAGCTTCTCTCACTGATTTTTTTTTTTCTTTCACATTTATCTGACTAGACCATTTTTATGCCTTTATCATCCTTTTGTACATTGAGAACAGACCTGCAGGAACAGTTTGTGATTCACATAAACGCGTAATCTGTGAGAATGTTCTCTTCCTTATCCTCCGTCATTACCCGTGACAAGCGTTGGAAAGGATAACCTGCGGCTCAGACTTCTCTAAGTCAAAAGGTCATTTCTTTTTTATATGCAGTACATTTTATTATATAAACGTTCTGCATATAAACTGACTGTCTATGACTGTCTGGATATAAACTACACCTGAAAACAAAAGCAAAAAAAAAAAAAAAGGTTGTCAAATATGAAAATGTCTCAGAGTAGAACATGCTTCATAATCCATCAGAAATGCTCTTAGGGTATAATTATTCTGGACTCAGAATTCTATTTTTTCAATGCTGAATTTCTGTCTATTAATCATTCTTGATTGGACATTTTTAAAGCTTTAAATTTATAATGGACGTCTGTAATCTGTAGTTCATATTGCATTGTGTAAGTTTCACATATATAGACGTGTAAAGGCTTTGCTTGCTAAATGTTCCCTGGTCATTCTATAAACATAATACCTCTAATAGATCCAATCAGGTGTACATGCCGACATGAGCTCCACGTCTTTATTAAATATGAAACAGAGTAAAGCACAGCGAGGGAAAGAGCACGTCGACTCTGACACTTTGCTGATCACATCTGCATTCAGCCTCACTGATATTCACACAGTTTACACCAGTGCAAAATGAGCTCTTGATAAATGAGCGGCTAACTTGACGGTCAAAAAAAGAAGAGATGATTTTATTTTTTTCCTTTTTAATAGCTTCATTTAACAACAAGTCTCTTCTGCTGTGGCTAGTTCATAATTGGTGTGTCTTGGACTATTCTCTCATAGACAGAAACCGGGCGCTTTCCCTCTGGAACGTCTCTTTGGCTGCAGAGCTTTAATCCACTGACACGAAGACTCCTCTACGATTGCATCTCTCCACCATTGGAGCCTTTATCTTGTTTGCTTTGTTTTCATACAGTTTTCACAAAACTGATATACTTTAGATTGACTTTTTAGAGGAAGTGTCAACTAATACTGTTTCAGGTAATATTCATATAGTGATTGGTGCGGTGATGTCTCTGCTGCCAGATTGCTTGGTATTAAATAGCTCTGACGAGATGTTCATGTTTTTTAACTCGCGATCCTTGGGGCAGAGAAGTTGTCGTTTGGTGGTGCTGCTCTTTCACGGAGGCTCCGTTGCAGTCGGGTATCCAAGTAGGCATGTTCACAAATAATCATGCGTTTGTTTAGACCAGTATGATTCCTGCTGTGGATAGTAAATCTCTCCTAGAAGTTCATCATATGATCTTTTGGTACGGTTTCCCACCCCCAAGGCGGTCTCTGTGTTTACGTCTTTAGGCCGTTTTGATCAAGATCAGTTCTGTCTGATTTTTTTTTCAGAAAGATTTTCTGTCGTTTTTGTTTTGCAGATCATTTTCTACATTATTGTTGAGATATTTGATGCTTTATGAGTTAAGTACACAGTTGTGTGTGAAAGAAAACAACTTGGCTTTTAGTTACTGGTTTCAGATCATTCACATAGTAAATCTGCTGAGGGTTTTATTATCTTTGTAAGTTTTGCAACCAAACATAATTGGGAAGCAATATAAGTTTTATGTCCTTTCTCGTGACACGGGTTTTTCATGGTGAGAGAGAACATCGAGCACCGTGTTGTTTATAGAAGCCTCAAGCCTCTAAAAGGAGCTAAATGAACGGCAAAATGCATTCAGGCTGAAGCGAGCTCAGCTAGGAGATGAGGATGCAACCTTTTTCCTGATTAAGTACACACTTCTTGGGGCTTCAGCACCAGCCGACCTGTTCAGACATTGATTTGAAACTGGCTGAGGTTGATTGCCTCATTTGTTTCTGTATAAACTCTGGGTGGCATTTGTGCTGCTTGGTAAAAACCTGATTAGCAAGCTCTCATTTAGCAAGAAGTGCCTCTGGAATGTTGAAGATAAGTTAACTGAATCATCTGTGATCAGGGACATGAAGGAGCTCCAAAAGCATCATTTTAGTGAACCTTTAGGAGAGGGCAGGCACGATATTCACAGTATTACAGAATTGCCTTATTTTAACCTGACAGCAATAACCAAGTTACGTGAGATTTCCTTTATATGCTGGTTAGGGCAGGGCGGTTGTACGATACGGCGCCTTAAGATATGCTCAAATACCAGCAGTATTGTGACATGTCATTAAAATGTTTGCGTTCGTCTTAAAAACTAGCTATGAGCAAATACAATGAAATTTGCATTTGTGAATGAAGAGAGTATTTCATACTAGTAAAAAACCCAATAATTTCAAGTAAATTTCCAGACTGTACTCGTAGTCTGGTGAAAGGGAAACAATTGGTAATAATTGATCATATTTTATGCATTTCAACTGTTCATGCAGGGAATAGATATCAAAATAAATGGAGGATAGGGTGTAATGTAAGTTTTCAGAAAATTATGTACAGTTAAATTCTATGTGAGATTTTATTTCTAGAATTCACAAAAATGCTTAAGCACATATGTAAGAATTATATGTATATCTGTTGGAAATGGACTGGGCAGGATGTGTTGTTACACAATACGGGTTTTGACCGAAGCATTTTCATCATTTGTTTTTTAATATATATGAAAGCAGAGTATAACCTGATTCTCAGCAGATGGATTTCGTTCCACAGAGCTCCACACGCCCATCTGGGATTGCTTCATTGGAGATGTAGTTCAGAAGGAGGGGCCTTATCAAAAGTCCTCTGATATGATTGGATAAACCACTTGTCCGCCATCTTTACTGACGTGCTACAAGCTCTTGCCAAACCCGGTCAGGAGAAGAGTAAAAACATAGTTTCCATTAACAAAAGCCTTCAAAGACGTTCTCTGGTGTTCTTTTAAAGAATTAATATTCGTTAGATTGGACAACACTGATAAAATGGCAGCGTCAACGTTAGCGCTCGCTTCCTCGCTGTGAGCCGCCATTGTTGTCTGAATACGTCACATCTACAAAAATCCCGCCCGGCGATCCTGAAACCAATGAAACTATCATCCTGTTGTACAAATTGAATATTGTTGCTAAATGTTTGGTTTATAGGGGATATGTTAAGTTACGTTTATTATAAATAACCAAGTAAATGCATTTGTACTACTTTGTCTTCACAAGCCACATCTAATCACAACTTTGGTTTAAAAATAGCAGTAATCAACCTATCAGTCAGTCAGGTTATCTTTCACCTCGATACTTCCTCTCCTTCAGGTATCATTAATGATGAATGTTCGGTGGTAAAGGTTTACTGTAAGATTAAAGCAAACATCAATTACTTCAATTCAAATGTTTTGTTCAGACTCTAATTATCTTGTTTTTCCCCTTAGTGAAGGTAAAAGTGATTCAATTAGCCTCAAGTCTTTACCCACTGCTGGGCCTGTAAGCTGCTGAGCAAAGTCTTACCACAATTAAACTAAGTGGCTGGTCTTTTCCTGACACTTTATTAAGGCTTGAATGCACTGTGACATTCCTGCATCAAAGGCGTCACACATGCAGAAACCTCAGTGAAAGAGCACTGAAGCCAATTTAGAGAGCTGTTGAGGTCTAGAAATCTGGGTTGCTCTTTTGCAGCAAGTTTTAAGCAACTCAAGTACCCTTTAACAAACAAAGCATGCGTTTATGTCCGCTCGCTTGAAAAGCAGCCTGTGCCCACTACCTCTGGAAAGCTGTAGGCCATGTTCCATTTCCTGTCTGCTGCAGGACCAACAGAAATGAATGAGATGCGTTGTTGCCACTAACTACACAGTTGGGTGACATTGTATGGCGTGAACGCGTCATGGGTAAAAACTCGGTTGTATATATATTTTTTTCAACAGAGGAAAGCCTGAGGCTTTTCAGCAGATTGTAACATGCATGGTACAGAGTATTGATTTTCCTTCACCGAGAATCGTTCCTATTTGCACTCAGTCGGCTGTGTGGATCTGTGGAGCGTGGAGGACAAACCAGTCAGAGTTTAAATAGCAGCCAGACGGCTGTCTGAGCATGCTGACATGGATGGAGATACTGTATTTGGATTATGCAGTTCAAGAAAAACATTGATATTGGATCAGGGCTGCTTGCAAGGATCCAAGTTTGTTCCATGAACAACCTCCAAAATCAAACTCATTTAATGCACTTGAGGGAATTTCTGATTAAATGTTTTCAGCCACACAAGGTGTCCCCCAGAAAACGGGGTAAGCCTGGCGGTAGTAGTCGTGGTGGGTTGGCGAAGGTTGGAACCGCGAGGAGCGTTGTGTGAAGTAGCTCGAAGGAGGGGCGCAGCCCGTTAATCAGCTACCGTAGTGAGCGTCAAGCTAATAACAGCTAGCTTTAGCTTATGTTGACCCGAGGTTTTCTCTGACGGGAACTTTACTGACTTCAAACGTCGAGGCTCATAAAATAAACTAATAACGCTTAGCCTTCACCAATAGTCTCAATGACTTGTGAAAATATTCACATTTTCACATTACTGCTCAAATTTTCAATGTATTGTATTAAGATTTTTTGTTGGACCAGGGGTGTGCGACTTTTAAGAGCCATTTTTGTCCACGGTTCACCTAGATGAAACTCTTTCAGAGCTGCAAATGTCACATGACTTGTTGAAAAAGGAAAATTTTTTGAGAAATATCTACTATAGGAAATTGGTCGTCATTTTAAAGAACTACAATTTAATTGTTTTAAGGCTATAAAATAAAGAAAAAATTTAACTTTTGCAAAAGAGGGATGGATATATATTTTCTTCAATGTAATGTTGATATATGTGAATAACTATGCAATAAGACAGTTTTCAACCTGATGACAAGAAAAATAGTTCTACTGCTGGTACTGTTAGTGTCATTCTGTTGTGAAAATTCAATCTCATTATGCCATAAACAAATGAAAAAATGCTAAAACCTCAATTTTTTTCTATCTACATTAACAGTCAAAAGTTTGGACTCACCTTCTCTTTCAATGGCTTGCCTTTATTTTTATTACTACCTGTTGGACAGCTGAAAAAACATTTCAGGCGACTGACCTCATCGAGGGAAAGTCAAGGGGGACAAAAGCAATAATCAAAACAAGAGGAGGGATATTTAGAAAAAGCTAGAATATCCAAGATGTTTTGAGTTTTTTCGCAGATTGGCGTTTGATACATAATTCTAAATATTTATGAGTCATAGTTTTGATGTCTTCACTATGTATCTGAAATATAGTAAATCATAAAAATAAGAAAAAGCCTCTGAATTACAAAGGTGAGTCCAAACCTTTGACTAGTAGGTAGGGCTGGTCCATATAGACCAAAAATAATAGCTTGATAATTTTAGGCTGAATGCCGATAAACGATATTTATCTCCATATGTTTAACTTATAAAGTAATTATAAAAATGTTTGAGGCATATTTTTTTAACAAACAGCTGTAGATAAATATGATAGATGGCTGAAAAATAACCCACTGCAATACATAAAAGTATAATTATAACACAACATAGGCCATCTCAATATAAACAATATGGTCTCATCTTATATCTCTTTTTAAAAAATCTTGATATTTTTAAAATCTTGATTATAAAGCTCAGTCCTAGTTGTAGTGTATATTTAAAAACATTTGGTTCTTCATAGTTTTTAGCTAAATTTCCTAAGACCCATTGTAGAGAGTCCAAAGAGCCACTTACAGCTCGAGAGCCGCAGGTTGCACAACCCTGTTATTGACGTATCTCAACAACAGACTTCTTATTGCCACTCATCTACAACCTATAAAATGTATTTAAGTCTGAGGTGGTAACTTTATAAAACATGAAAAACCTTAGGGGCTATGAACGGCTTTAAGAAGCTCTGTATTGCACACTATGGGAACATTAAAAGTTATTAAAATCAATGCCACTGAATTGGCCTCAACTAGCCTCAGTGCCTGTGATGCTGAACCCCCTTGTGTCAAACCAGCTGGAATGTGAGATACGGCCTTTTGCTCAGAAGACTCCACCATCACCCTTAGCTTTAATCATGTTTCTTACATTATCCCAGAGGCTGACACAGACGTGCTTCCTGTCTCCTTTTCATCTGTTAAGCATCTGCTGCTTTGAGTACTAATTCCCTCCGCTTTCACTCGCTCTGTTCTGCGAAAACCACCGAACTGCTGGGCATGCCGCAGTTCATGCTTTCAATCAAACGAGAGTCAATTTAGTGTGCACTCAGGCTAAGTAATGACATCGGACCAGCGTCGGAACAGCAAATGGCTGTAGTAAAACCAATCGCAGTTATATGCTGTAAAATGCCTCGTAAGGGGCAACAACATTTTTTTTTTTTTTTTACTTAGCTGATGTAGCGGCTCGTTAAATGTTTGAGGTTGTTAAATTGGGGTCATCCAAATTACGGCAGACCACTTTTAAAACAAGCTGTTCCTATTAAGTAGGACAACCTGTTTAAAAAATGAAAGGAGAAAAAACAGAAAAGACATTTAGTAAAAAAAAAAAAAAAAAATAGAAGTTCATCAATAGGTCACCGTTGTTAACTTTTTCTTTCACAGCCCTTTGACTTTGTCGGTTGTCTGTAGTGTAGTTGTTTCTTTAAATTAAGGTCTTCGTTCAAAGTTTGAAAATCCAACACAACCAATTAAACTCCTTGCTTCTAGCCATAAAAGTTGATAGTATTTTGTTGACTATCTTGACCGAGTTGAGCAGACCTAATGAATTCTTGGCTCGCTGGCTAGTTGCTGATTTGTGCTAATTGGTTAAACGTTGGCGTGTAGAAAAAAGGGCAGACGGCAACTGGCTCCATCACAGAGTAGGAGAAGGGTTTTACAAATAAAGAATGAAGACGTTTGGATGAAAAACGGTGTAGTTTTGATATTTTAGAAGGATATCCACATAACGTCTGTCTGTTGCATTGCAGATTAAAGCATCAGGACCAGCAATGCGACCAGCGCAACCAAGAGTTACCTGCACCTCAGATCTGTGCGCTTATTCATGAGACGGTTCTGAAGTGTCAGCTATACTCTGGCCCACAGACCACCACTACAAATTTGGGATGTTAAGACGAACCAATTTGCATCAATAGGCACATGTTGAAGATGTGAGTGCATCGGTGGAGCAGCTGTCAGTAGGTTCGATTTTGGGGATTAAATCTAGATTCATCGGTTTTCACATTCTTGCGTTGACAAAATTCAATAAATTTTTAAAGAAATACTCTACACCTGTATTCAGTAACCTGTTCCTCCCAATTATGTGATTTTGGTTGTTAGTCCTCCGGCATGTAGTCTTTGTTAGAAGGCAGATGACGACCAGCACCGCTAAGGAGGTGGAGCCTGAGCAAGGCACTGGTAGCAAGCAACAATAGCAACAAGGTAAAGAAAGTGGCCTCATCAGCCATCTATAAATGAGCACAACTTGCTTTATTACGTACTTGAGATGGCAACATACTGTGAATGTGGAGGCCCACTTGGAACCCTGTTTTACCTGCTCTAGGTTCTGAGTTGTCTCAGGCCAGGAGCTCCAGAAGGTGGTAAGCAACTTTTTTACCAGCCATCGTGTAGAGCGGCTTTGCTACTTTTGAGATAATTGCAGATGTGATCATCTTCTTCAAAGATACCAAGCTTTCAGTACTTATATTATGATTTTTCTTTGTTTTTATGTCATCTTCTGTGTTGCAGAGTCTAGGGACTTGTAAATCAAGTTCAACACAAAATGTTTTTACATTAGCTTGTATTGTTGATGATGTTGAAATTAATTTTTCTTCCGTTTTTGCTCACTTTTGAGTTACTAAATGAGTGTTAATCACATCTGCAGCCTGACAGGCTTTATAACTTTGCACTAAGCCTCAGCGTTTTTTGATAAGTCAGGTTGTAAAAATAATTGCAAAAAATATGTAGACATGTTTCTGAAAGTTTGTTTTTTTAAACCTGTAGATGGTAATCCTGTTCAGAAACACTTTTTGTTATACTGGGTGAAATGGTCCTTCCGTCCTGACAGTAGTCAATACATTATGCATTCAGAAAAAGGAGTGAAATGCGTGGCTTTGAATGAAGCATTAACGGGAGGGGCAGGAGGTGGTGGAGCTTAGAGGAGGTGCCACTTCCAAATCCCGTTAGCTCTCTAACGTTACCAACAATAGCTTTAAAGGGATCCATGATTAGTTGAACATGTTGGCCTAAATATGTTGTAAGTTTCCTATTAGCTGTTTGTGATACGCAACATCAGAACACCGGAAGCCCTTTTTAATAACGAAGGTACTGCCACTGCTGCAGGTACCGAATGTGAAATCACAGACCCGACACCCGACCGAAGACTTTAAGGATACTCGTTGCTGTTTTGGCTGGATGGAGCTAGCACTAGGACCCGGTGTACATCATTTACCCAGAGTGCATTGTATTATAAACAACATGGTGACATCTGTGTAACAATAGTTTATTTGAATTTAGAAAAACTAAACAGTTTACAGTATTTTTACTGTATTGTTTTAAGATCTAAAATAGATATTTCTCAAAAAAAGTCCATTGTTACAACTAATCATGGATCCCTTTAAGGTAATTGATTGGGTATACTTGACTGAATAGTATCATTTCTGGCTTTAAAAAAAATCTTTATTTACTTTTTATTAGGTTTTTTTCATACAGTTTTTTACTATTGTAGGAAAAGTAAAATCTTGTACTGTAAATTTTGGTTTTCTGTAATAGGAAGAAACAGCCGTGGAAGTCATGTTAACAGAATTAAACAGGACTTCAGTCATGAATTGAGACCAACAATAACTGTGGGCAAGTTGGTACGTTGACTGAATGTTTGCTGGAAGCTTTTAAAGCCAGGTTACTGTGTGGACCAAAAGTAACCACAGCCTTAATTGCTTTTGATACCAGACCAGAAAGCAGAGTATATCTTAGTGCTGTCGCTGATAAAGTCTGGAGAATTTGATCATTTCTTTGCTGTTTCTCCACATTTACCTCACCTGTGCTGTCAGCTGCAGAACAATCCTCTGTTAAAGCAGTTGCCTTTCAAGTGCCATGCCAATAAATCTAATTTGAACGCATTTTGAGGAATGACAGCCAAAATGTGCCTTAAATCAAAGAAATTGATTGTCCATTGCGACAAAATGTTGTCCATGCTAGTCTGATGGTGTGACATGTGCAGGCCTTGCATTTGTGGAAAATTGTCATTTTCATTTCCGCCCTCATGTTAAGAGATTAGAGCGACCACGCTGGCTCTGTGTTAGTTGCGCCTCAGCTGCGACTCGAGCTGTGTTACATCCCCATGCCATCTAGCCTTTCACTGTGAGGCCTGCTTTTTTTTCAGGAAGGAAGGCATCACGATCCTGGTTCCTGTTTGAGGTGGAGTAAACATCTATTCAGCCTCGGACCATTTCTCCATTTTAGCTTGATTGGGTTAACAATATCCCAGAGATTAGAAACATGTCACTACCCACTATAATGATGAATGTCATTTAATTTTAAAACTACATGTGATGCGACTGGCCTCAAGTGAGCTACTTGTGAACTCTCTGCTCCACTTTTCAAATCCTGTCAAGCTGGAATTCAATTTCATGATATTTTAAGGTCAGTATTGTGGGAACTGCTATTATAAACATGTTCAGGGCTCTTCTGTTACTCCTGCAGCAAAAGAACAAAAGAACAAATTCTTTGTGGTACAAATAGATGCGGTGCTGAACAAGGATTTTAGCATCACACAACTAACACAGCAGGTCTAAAGCCAACATGCCATGCAAAACTATACACACCCCTTGAAAACTTCGTTTCACAACCCCTAGTTTCAAAGTGTTTTCTTAGGGTGTAAAAATGTCCCGAGGTTTTTACACATTAAATTATGAAAACTGCGGCATGAATTAGTATTTGACCTCTTTTAGTACCATTAAATAAAAATATCTAATTGCTTTCAGAAGTCGCCTATTTAGTCCACAAACAAACATGGCTGTCTGCCAAAACGGAGTTGCTGATTTAAGGAGAGCCGTGTAGCGGGCACACCAAACACGTTGAAGAACTTTTTTTCCTACGTACAAAACCCCTATGTGCTAGAAAATGGACTCCATAAATATACGGCAATAAAAAAAAGGTCATTAATGCCTTGAGAAAGGGGCAGAGTTTCACCTTCCAGCATATTCATCCGCTTCAACATTGTTGTTGAGACGTTTTCCATTTGATTTTGATTTGATTAGTTTATAGAGATAAAAAAAACAGCAACATAGCTTTCCCTCCACTTCTCAATGATGTGTTGTACCGTTGCAAAGTGTCACATAAAACCATGACAAAAAGCAAGTTCCATGTTTTAATGTGACAAAGTGTGGGAAACGTATACTTTTTACACAACACCCTAGCACCCAGGCAATATTTCTCCCTTTTAGGAAAGATTTCTCCTTTTTGACTTCAGTGTGATTACATATCTTTGCATGCCTGAGCAATAGCACAAGTAGTGCAGATGAGAACAATCCAAACAATCTTATCAGTCCTCCAATGCAAAAAAAACAACCATTTGAGTCGACTCAGTCTACACAACAAATGTGTGCCTGGCTTGGCAGTCCATCACACTTGCCTTTCAAAGGGATTTCTGTGTTCCGTTTAGCTAAACATTAAATTAGCGACATGTAGGATTGTTGTTGAATGGCCAGCTGAACCTGTTATGTTTGAGTAACTGTGTAAGCATCTGTCTTTTAATGTTTGCTAGCCTGTGAGACGACCTTCGTTTGTGGAGACTAGGTTCCTGCCAAGTAACTGAGTCAGACTACAGTTAGTATGACGCGCCTGTTGTGACCTTAGGGCCAACTCGTTTCCTCTGATTGAGGTACGCACCAGTTGACCGTTGTCACACGCTGACGTCACACACATGCATTTTCTCGAGCTGCGAAAAAAACAACTGGGTGACTGATAACATTCTTGTGTGAAAAGAGGTCAACAGCGCAGACAGATAGGACTGAGTAGACTGCAGCACGTTTTCTTCGCTGGGTTTAGGTGCATCTCTCTGAAATGTTTTCAAGGGAAAACTAACTTACCATACACTCCATCTAACCATATGATGAAGCGTATGGATTTGTATACAACAAATCCGGGGGTCGTTACACAGGAATCATTAAGATCGACATCAGCATAGCGTTCACCCACATTTTCACAAATCAACATCAAGTTATAAAAACTCAACTTGAAACATTTAAATAAGATATTTGATTGTAGCTCTGGCTGTAGGTGTTTTGCAGACTCTTTCAGGTTTTTCTTCTGATCAACTCGGACCACATTTCCTACTTTCTGAACAAAAGCATCCCCATTTGATGATGCTGCCACCAGCATGTTGCAGTGTGGGGATGGTGTATTCTGACTGAGTAAAGTGTGACATTAGTTTACCTGCCACACAGTTTTTTTTTATGGGGTTTCTTTTGGCACATGACCCAAAAAAGTTTCACTTTGGTCTCATCAGACTGTTCCTTCTACCTGGTTTCTGGCAGGTTAAAAAAAAAAGATTTTTCTATTTTATTTTTTTATTTTTTTTTTAAACAATGACTTTTTCTTGCAACTCTTCCAAGGACAGGATTTGTGAAGTGTTCAGCTAGTAGTTGTCCCCTTGACACATTCTTCCAGCAGAGCTGTGGATCTTTGCATTTCTTCCAGAATTACCTAGAGCCACTTGGCTGCTCATGTTAATAATACTCTCCTTCACCGGCTTGTCATTTGAGGCCCCCGGGGGCTGATTTTGTGCCGCCCCCAACTTCAATTCAGAATGATGCAAAGTGAACCCCCAGCCCAAGTGGTTCATGCAGATCGAGACTTTTATATTATCAATTAAGGTAAAATCTGCCTTTGATTAATTTATTAAACTTGACTAAATACTGATTTTTCTTTTTTTTCTAAAGATCAGACTAAATAATTTTAAACTTTTTAATGAAGACCTAAAGAATTTGCAAACTTGACTCTGTTCTTTTAGTAAGGCACACATGCAAAATCCCTTTGAAGTCTCAGATTTAAAATGATTTACTCATCTCTTTCATAGAAAAATGTTGGACTACTTTTTCTTTTAAATGAAAATTTTGCATGCTTATAGTTTATCGTTGAGTTTAAAAAAAAATCATAGTTCTTTTTTTGTAATTTTAGTTTAGTTTATTTATTTAATTTTTGGCCCACATATGCTTTGCACTTGACCGTTTTGGTCCATGTGACAAAATGTTCTAACACCGCTGGTTTAGGTGGACGGCCAAGTCTTGTAGGTTCACTAATGTTCTCGACCAAACTTTTAAGGCGAGCACAGTATTTATTCTGGGACTGGTTTACACAAACAAAGACTGTGTTTGCCAAATAGGTGACTTCTCTCTGCAAAAACAGAATTAAAAACAAGTCAAATTTTCTTTACATTATCATATTTGTCCTTTAGTTGAGCAAATAAATAAGATTATCTGACAATGGAATGAGTATTTTGACCCCTAAAATAAGTTAATTAGATATAGTGCACATAAAATAAGATGATGGATATGAGTTGTTCCTATTTTAAGACCAAAATGTTTATTCCATTGGCAGATCATTTAAACTTGCCTTCTCAAATCGTGGACAGATAAACTCAATTCAAGAAAACTTTACTTTTTTTGTCACGTTTTTTTGCAGTGCTGATATCAGTTTGTTGCAGCGGGTTTTATCTGGTGATGTCAGAGTAAAACTTTTCAGATTTGCATTTGTTAAAACAAACTCGTTGAGCCATATTAAAATTATATATCCATATTTTGCACTCTGTGTTGATCTGTCACGCAAATATCCAATAAAATCCATTGGCATTTTTTGGCTGTAAATTAAACAAAGTAAAAAAGACTTTGCATACTTTTGCTAGCTAATGTATGTGTACTCTAATGTAAAGAGTATGATCTCTTGCCCTAAAATCTGCATGCAGTCCTTTGTTATGTGTACGTTGTCGTGCACCGTCTCATTTGTGGAACCAAGTGTGAAGCAATGGCACTGACGCTGCGCGCTTACACCCGTGGGTCTTCAGGCCTAATAATGAAACACTAACCTGGACAGCCGTTTGCACATAACGCTGTCAGTGGTCGGCTCATTGAAATTCTATGGACAATAGAAGTGGCTTTATCGCTCTCCAAACCTGCATTTGTGTGTGTCCATTAACTTCGCTGTGCCAGGAATTTTAAACACGGGAGAAGTTCTCTCGCGCCTTCAGGAGGAGAAAATGAGACAACACCACACGGCGCTGGTGGTGACATTTCATGAAATGAACTACGCATTACCAAATGGCAGACTAACAAGAACAAATAACAACAACCCGTCGGTTATTTTAAGGGTTTCATTTTGACATTTTCCGAGCAATTAATTCCAGCCAAACGGTGACATGAGCCGGGGCCCTAAGTGAGCGCTCTCCATTATCGAGCTTGGCTGCTTAGCAACCAGGTGAGTGCCTCAGTACGCAAGACAGCCAGAGAAAGGAGGGCTCAGGGTAAAGGCTAGACATAAATGTCCAATGAAGGCTCCCAGGGTGTTCACTTTAATTAACTTCCTCATTTACCTTAAAATGTTTCCCTCTTTAGGTCATGTTCAACAAGAATGGGTAACAAATGTATGCCGCAATAAACAAGCGTCACCTAGTTATATTGCAGGCATAAAGCCTCTTAAGGCATGCCACCTGCGTCAGGAAGTTCTGTGCATAATGCGTACATTTGGGATGTCGTGCAGCACAATAATATATGTACATATATTAAGAAATGATTAGATCCTGACTGTATTTATCACAACAACCAGTTTAACATAATGAAGTGCCACCCTGATATGTAAAAGGAAATCAGTCTTACACAGAATCCAAATACCTCAGAAAATTATGCCAACTGTGTAGTTTGAAAAGTCTGTCATATTTTTGTGTCATGAACAAGACGTACTAGCTCTGCTCTCTTTGGGAGTCTTGGGACACAGCCTGCTCTGATGAGTACAGCTAAAAAAATGTGAAAGTCATAAAGACGTTCAGTACTTTTAGTCCCTCATTGTAGAAAGGGAAAATCAGATATTAATATATTGACTCATTACACAGTGCACAAAATATTTCAAGCCATTATTTCTTGTAATTTTGACGGTCATGTCTTACGGATAGTGAGAACAAAAAAAATGTGTGTATCCGAAAAGTTTAATATTGTGAAAACGTTAAATGATTGGCAACTCTTGGTGTCACACCCTAATCAGCTTGTAACACTGGAAAATGGTCTCTCACTTTGGTTCAGTAGGCTACACAATCTCTGGGAAGATAGCTGGCATGTAAGATGTCCAGAAGACTGTCTCTGACATCCTCAACAAGGACGGTAAGCCACAAAAGGTCATCGCTAGAGAAGCTGGTTGCTTACATGGTGTCGTATCCAAGCATATTCATAGCAGGTTGAAAGGAAGGAAAGGATAGGATAGAGAAAGGTGCACCAACAGAAAGCCTTGAGAAGATTATCAAAATCAAAGCAAAGATTTCACATTCAGTGGTGTTTTGAGGTGCCATTTCAACTGCTGGCGTTGGTCCACTGGGTCTTCTGAAGTCCACAGTCAACACAGCCATCTGCCTGGAAATTTTAGAGCACTTCATGCTCCCCTTTGCTGACAAGCTGTTTGGAGATGCTGATTTATTTTTTTCAACATGACTTGAGACCTGCCCACACTGCCAAAGGTACCAAAAGCTGGTCCAATGACCACGGTGTTCATTAAGAATCTAATGGAGGATTGTCAGGAGGAGGAGAGACAGCAGACCCGACAATGCAGATGTCTAAAGGCTGCCATTAAAGCAACCTGTGCTTCCATGACACCTCAGCAGAACCACAGACCGATCGCATCCCTGCCACGCTGCATTGATGCGGGAACTCTCGCAAGACGAGGCCCAATCAAGTGTTGAGTGGATAAAAATGAACATACTTTTCAAAACCTCGCCATTTCTTTTTAAAATATTTTTATTGGTCTGACTTTCTAATCTAGTTTTCATTATCTCTTAAGAATCTCTAATGCGAGAAATCAAGGCTTAAAATATTTCCCTTTATCTAAAATTAATAAGATATGAGTTTTACTTTACTTTTTCACAATATTAAAATTTATTGAGTCGTACTTGTATATCGTACTTCCACGCATTGAGTCTTTTTTTATTGCTTTTTGTAAAAGCCTGTTATTTTCTCTGAATTTTAAACATTTTCTATCCATCCTTTTCAGATTGTTGGTACAGTTAACGCCCTGTTACGGAGCTTGTTTCTGCCAAACAAACAAGAAGGGGAGCTACTTTCTGAACACTAACCTCTGTGATAGTGTAGCACAAATATCTGCCAGTAAGAACTGAGATGGAGGAGAAAAAGAGGTTATGTCTAAAATAAATAACCCAAGAAAGCAGATATATTAGTCAACTACTAGTGGTAAGTTGCTTCTAAAACGTCTTGTTATCTGACTACAGTCTTGCTTCTCTTGAACTCTATAAACAGTTGACAAGTGTTTCCTTTTAAACAGCCTCTTGCAACTCTGTGCTTCCTCTGACTTTATTTTAAATTACTCCACTCATAATGAAAATTTGACTTTGTCTTCTCACAGTAACAACTCAGCATTGAAGAGTGTCGTTACCTCAGCCGTGTAGTGCTTAGTTATGCTGTGCTCACAGATCAAAGATTTTTCGATTTTTTTGAATTTGAAATCATCCAGCGACTAGTCAGAGATGCTTAAGTTGAAAATCATCAGATTCCAGTCACTAGGCAGCTTTTCAGTGCATCTCTAACTTTTTTTATTTTAATCTCATATATAACATAGACTGAAATATGGTGTATATAGTAGAATAAAATGTCAAATTAATGTATTTGTGATGGGTTGTTCTGGTTGAGCGTAGTTATAAATTAAACATGTCTCTTATGTACTTTTCTTTCTCTCAGTAAGAAGGAAACAATCTGTTTACAGTCTGTTTTCATAGACTCTTGTTTGTCAGAGCACTTACCAAGATGCAAATGCAGTCAGAGTGCAATCACATAACAATAATGATTTTTGGAGCTACTCTTTCCAACTAATCTATCTGGCGGCACTTTAAAAAGGCTCGGGGCTAAAAACAACTATGTTAGACACTGTAGTAAATTAGTTTGTCCCAACTCTGAAATTAAATTGAGCAGCAACTTGACCCTTTTTTGCTGCAGTGGTGTTTGTGCTGTGCTGAAAATCTTCTGCAGTGTGCCAGCAGTCACAAAGGAAAAATAATTGGATGTGCAGTATTTTTTTCACTAATAAGTATTTGTTGTGTGTCATTTAAAGCCTGCTTCATTAGATGATTTAATTATCCCTAGCTCAGTAGTTATCCTCCATAACAAGCCTTGCCAGTCTAATGTGTCACGCTACCTGTGGCTCCCCTTGTCCATCAGGGCTATCAGATCTTTTCGTACAGGTTTAACCTTCTTGGATTTAGCTTGGACACTTCCACGTCAAGTGAGGTAACTATTGAAAGTAGATCACATGATGCAGATCACCATTTTGGACTGAGAACAGTGAAGAACACTGGAATGACCTGGAAATTCTAAAGAATACTTTTCCCGGCCTTTAAAACAACTGTATGCATTTGTGCATGCATAGCATGCATAAATATGAAAAAATTATTGTTGACATGTAGAGAAAGCTTAGGCTTGTCCATGTGAGAGAGGGTGAAATAAATTTAATCCAACTCATTTCTTTATTAAAATATAAAATGTATTAATTTGTACATGTATTAATTTGTAATACCACATGTCTTTGTTTAAGAACATCAAAGTATTTCAGCATGAAATCACATACTTTAACATTAATATGCCATATGAATGTCTGTTAGAAAGCATACATTTATGAAATACATTGTTTAAATAATGTATTTCAGCATTAAAACATGTTTTCTTTATGCATAACAGCATCCTGTATCATAACCACATCTCTGCCGTTTGTAACAAACCAAACTGTGTGAAAATTGGGTAAAAACTTAGGGAATTATGATTTATTTTAGTTGGCCAAACAGCTTCCTCAGTACAAATAAATACACTGGGGGCGCATGAGAGACCCATCCAAGATGGCGGCTGCGCTGAAACGTCAGCTCCTATAGGCAGCGCCAGTCCATGGGGCGTCCACCTATATAATGTCTATGGGTGAGAGCAGGACCAAAAGTCTGACCAATCCCTGTCCTTTGGTGCGAAGAGCAGTGATTGTTTTTTGGTTTTTGGGTTTTTTACACCTCCTTTTTCTGAATACATAATGTCTTGACTACTTTCAGGATGGAAGGACCATTTTACCCAGTATAATAAAGTGTTTCTGAACAGGATTACCAACCATAGCTTTAAGTGGTGGAGGTTAATTATGTTAGAATGGTCCAGTCAAAGTGCTGAACTAAATTCAATTGAGAATCTCTAGGAAAACGGAAAAGACTTGGAAATAGCTTTTCACAGAGCTTCTCCTTGCAGTCTGACTGAGCTAGAGATAAGTTTCAAAGAATGAGTGGCGGAAATTTCATCCTCTAAATGTGCAAAACTGCAGGGGAGATACCCCCAAAGACTTGCAGCTGTAATTGCAGCAAAAGATGGTTCAGAAAAGCATCAACTCAGGGGGTCAGATTACATAAATGTAAGTTTAGCTTTCAGACTCTTATTTGTCGAAAGATTTGAAAACCACTTCCTTCCATTCATAATTGCGCTCTACTTTATGTTGGGCTATCACATCTATGCCATATAAAATACATAAAGGTTTGTGGTTAATTGTGTATGAGTGTTTTTGCAAGGCACTCTACATACATTGCAATTCATTTGAACCTATTGTCTTCCTCCTTAATCTAATAAGGTTTTATACATAAACTATTTTACAACTCAGTTACATGCTTCAGTAGATATCAGCAGATCTCAGTGGAAAATACTGATGCAGAATCAGAACGTATATAAACTACTGCTTAGATAAATCTCACAGAGGGGGATTTACGTTCCTCAGTAGGGAAATTAAGGTGAACCAGCAGCAAAGTGAGATGCAAATGGAGGCATGGAGAATCAAAGGTAGGGTTAGGGTTAAGAATTGGAGACTTTACTGTAATAACACGTTTACAGCATAAGAAAAAAAACTGCAGTTATTACAAATAGCATGCCAAGGAACACGGTGGTCATGCATGGGTAGAGCATGCGACCCATGTTCACAGGCCCCAGTCCTCTACGCAGCCGTCTCTGGTTCGAGACTTGGTCCGTGGACCTTTGCAGCAAGTCTTCTCCCCTTCTCTGAACCCCATTTCCTGTCAGCCTGCCGTCAAATAATGGCCATAAATGCAGCAAAAAGGGGAAAAAAAAGCATGCTCAGATCCAAAGAAATATGGAACTGGTTAGAATAAGTTTTAAAATGATAATAGAAACAGGCACAAAGCTTCATCTTTAGGTTATCTTTTAGGTTTTTATGAAATTTAATATTTAATGGTGGAAGACCGATTCTTCTGTTTGTGCGAGAACTCTGCTAAACTCCAGTAGTTGTACCCCTTAAACGAGATAACTAATGTGCCAGCTGCGTGTATGCGCCAGGTGACGGTTTTGCTTTACTTCAACACATTTTTTGCTGTTGTTACATTGGCTTCACAGTGAGCTTGCTGCGTCAAGATGCTTTCTGGGACAGAAACATGAAACAATGCCTGGCAGGCTTCTGGGGACTTCATACGAGTGGAGCCGTTCCCTCTAAATCCCATCCTCCACATGGGCTCGGTGCAACAGATGGCAAAAATAGTAATAGTAAATCTTTTTACTACAACTCTTAGATGTTTATATTTGTATTTACATGTGGGAGGACAAGGAGGCACGTGACTTAAAACATTAGCTATTTAAGGCTTAACTTTTGTCTTTATCAAATTTTATTCTCTTTGTGTCTGTTGGCAGCCCTGTTTTTGGCATCTATCCAATTATTTGGTTCAGACCATGACAGTAAGGTTCATGATAGCAGTTCCTAGGTATGTGTGTGTGAAGACACCAGGAAGGAGAGTCAGCTCCTTTCAGCCTGAGCTCATGTTTCTCAACCACAAAAGGCTGGATTTCATCTAGCAGAGGAGTTCAAATATCTTATTTCGGGTACTCAAGTGATGATAGGGTGGAGTGAGAGATGGACAGTTGGATTAGGACTATTTCTGCTGTAATGCCAGAGCTGCTTCAGTTTGTTAGGGTTGAGGGAAAAAAGAGAGCCAAAGCTATCAGTTCACAGGTCTGTTTCCCTTCACTTACAGTCAGTAAATATTAGGGGTGTAACAATACAACAATCCACATTGATATATCGATTAAAAGAGCAATGATCAAATTACATTGATGCTCGATCTGTATAGGTATTTTTAAGATACCTTTATTTTGTAATTCAGATTCAAATTAGAAAGATGCTGTTTTTGATTTAAATGCCTAATACATGAAATAGCTTAGAATAAAATGGTCTAATCATATTTAGCTTTTTCGTTAGCTGATATCAATGTAAATAATAGCAAAATGCCAGATGATATCCCCTCGTATTGATTGGATCGATCAATAACCATAACAGACTTTGTGATATCGGGAAATATCGTATCTTCATCCAAACAAATTACTATAACATCGTATCGTGATAAAGCTGGTGATTTACACCCCTGGTCAATATGGATCGTGCTTGATAGAAAAAGATCTTGGATACAAACAATAGAAATTAACTTCATCAGAAGTCAGTTTCTGACCATGCCTGGAAGATGAATTCTGGTATTTGTGCGTTCACTAACCAGAAACGGTTCAGGCCAATCATGTTACAGTGCTGAGGTTTAAGGCGGGACATACCGGTGCAACGAGAGCGGCTGAGCCCCAGTGTTGTAGTCAAGTCACTATGCCTCGAGTCCGAGTCCAGGTTCGAATCACCAGTGTTCAAGTCCGAGTCAAGTCCAAGTCATTAAAAAAAAAGTCGAGTCGAGTCCGAGTCGAGTCCACTACTCATCCGAGTCAAGTCCGAGTCGAGTCAGTATTGATCCAAGTTCGTTGTAGGAATTTGCCGTGACGTGTGATGTATGACATGAAGCAGTAACAGTCCATTGCACTAATAACTCTTTCGCTGTAGTTACCCTGGTTTTACTCGGTAAAACGACTGCTTTTTCCAAGTCTAAGACGTCTCCTAACCATGGTTTTTAAACATTGTTGTTATGGAACGTGCAACAGCGACTCGAGGTACGCTGATAGGCCGCATATGAAGGATGTTAAAGCCGCAAGCGGTGTCGATCGGCCCTCGCAGCCAAGCGCACTCCGGCCTATTGGCCACCGCCGCGGCTCTGGCCGGCGGGCGGGGTTCGCGCACCGCAGCGGTGCCGGCCGGCGGGCGGGGTTCGCGCACCGCCGGCCGGCCACCACCGCAGATGCTGTCACGCATTTTCCTCGCCCGTCCACCGGGCGATTCCCACAAACGCGTTCGGCAGCGTTCCCCCATGACTCACAACAAATCTGGTGCAGATCGGTCGATGCAGCGAGCAGATACAGCCGTTGGATAATGATAATGCATTTCGCCACCGGACCGGACTAAATTGTTCGGCGGGCCGGAAAATTTATACCGATTCCTGGACGGTGACTACAAACAGAAAAAAAAAAGGCTGATGACGCCATGAACGCCGAGCAGGAGAAAAACAACGACTTACCTTCCTATCAACTCGGCCCGTTTCCCAGTCTTTCTAAGACCTCGACACTCAAGCCATGGTTTGAGCTGAACGTTGGTATGTTGTTCCACAGTTCTACCAGTAAAATGGGCGCCTGGACATCCTCTTGTGAAAGTTTAACAGCTGAAAAGTCGATCATATCGTTGTATCTGTTACATGTGTAACGGCTGGTTGCTACGTGCGCTCTCACACTGTTTGCCCTACCTTAGCGGCAAGGGGCGTTGCTCCTGAGATGGTGACGTCACGTGCGCGGTACGACATTTAGATATTAGAATCATACACCAAATAATATTCTAATGACATATTAAAATTATAGCCTAATGATATAAAAAAAAGTCGAGTCTTTTTCTCAATTTCCGAGTCAGAATGATCTGAATGTAGGAGTCCGAGTCCAAGTTCGAGTCATCAGTGCGCAAGTCCAAGTCAAGTCACGAGTCTCTAAATTTAGCTAATGACTCGGACTCGAGTTCGAGTCTCGGACTCGAGTACTACAACACTGCTGAGCCCACAGCCGAACCAACACCAACATGGCAGTGCAGAAAGATACAAAACAGATGAGCTACGCGTGTAAGAATCCACAATTTCTTCTTTGATAGTAGAACAGCATGAAATGGCTTGACTAGCTTACCTTCTAGTGATCTGTCATGATGCATGCTGCTTATGTTTCAATTTGATACCGTGATTGGCTAAAAACCAACCTTTGGTAGGCGGGTGCTAGGACTCGCTCAGCTCAGAGAGTTCTGCTGAAATTCCCTCCTTTCCCCAAATGGATTCAAATGGAGCAGTCTCAGATTGATGATGTGCAGAACTACAGTGCAACACATTATCAATCTGGCTGGCTAGGTTATAAGGGTTCAGCATAGAGATGGAGTGAGAAGCTCTGTCATCCTGGCAGAGCTTGAAAGAGCTGCTGCTTCTCCTCTTCAGGAGTCTGTTTAGGTGGCTTAGGTGTCCGGTCAGGGTGCTTCCTGTGGAGGTTTTCCAGACACATTGCATGGGTCAGAGACCCCGGGGCAGAACCAAAGCTTGATTGTCTTTTCTTGTTTGGGAACGTCTCAGATCGAGCTGGAAATTGTTATCTTGAAACAGGAATTTGTTGGTTTGTCTGTGATCTAGTATCAGATTAACGGAAGACAGTGGATGGAGGGAATTCCTGTCAAAGACGAGTATCCTAATTTAAATCTTTAAATATAACTTTCTTTCTATAGTCATGTTTTATATGGATCTGTGCGTCTTGAACTCACTTTCAAATTGCAGATAAAAGTAATATTTTCAGGATTTTCCCAGATATGCCCAGACCTTTGTACACTGCCATAAATTGTGAATAAAGTTCATGGTGATTATATGTCCCCCACATTAAATTTTCTGGGACAGTACATTTTTCTCTTGCAGCCACAACACTAAACTGAACTGAAAGTACGACTATATACATGACTGTCCGAGTCTGTTTAGACAGGTTTTCTGGTATGTAATTCCTGCTGAGACTCTTGTTTATTTTTTCCCCTCTTCTCGTGCTCTAGGCTTTACCAGCCCTCTCATATGTATTTCTTTACTTTTGGCTTTTCAGAGTTCATAAAAGGACATCTGAACACAGCACAACTCTAGTCGTTTTACGTGCATTTCATTGTTTTTCCACGGTTTGTAAAAGCAGTGCTTTTATTATGTGGAGCAGGGTTACAGGACTGTCTGCACTACAGCAGACCTGCAGGGAGTCAGCAGAGACCCAGCTGGACAATAACACTGTAATCTTACTGATTATCTGCAATCCCGACAGCTGAGATCATAGGATAGTAGCTGAAATTGTTGTTTAGATGCAAGGCATACAGTTCTGATGGCAGCCGAGCCATTTGGGGACTTTTCAGCAGACCTACTGTAGAGAAGTGTTCTCCGTTTTGCTGGTGTTACTGGTGAGATACCGAACTTGTTTTTTACTTCACAGGACTCTTCTTAAAGGCGTAGGGAACCCTTAAAGGACCGTTTTGGCTGAAGCCGTACTACAAGAGTAGATTCCCTCGCTGTGATGTAATGACCGGAGATTAGAGGGCAAACTGGAAATCCCAGCGATCTTCGCAGCCGGTTAATTTCACAGCAACTGTCCACAGATGATCTAACGGTATTATGTGTTTGGCTCCGCACAGTAATCTATTGATAGTGACCAAGGAGCACTTTCATTCAGACCAGCTTTGTTTACAGACCTTCTTTGTGTCCCATGCAGATTCCATACTATCCTTTGTTGGTCTCCTTTGACTTTGAATAGAAACACACTTTCTCCGTTAGTTCATCACTAACTATCAAAGGCACTGCTCTCCATATTCATCTGTTGTTGTTGTTTTGTTTTTTTTTCTTGCCTTGTGCCACAACTAACCCTCATCTATAATTCACTCTACACCAGAGCCAGCATCTGTCATGCAGGAAGCTGTTGCCTCAGGTGACTAGATGAAGTCTGAGTTGAAGCGTCCCTCGACAGCTGTAGACATCGAGAAGATCAATACTTCCATTCACACAATTTAATGTCCTTCGCTGTTCTATTTAGCTCCTTGTCTTGGCTTCAGGGACGTCACAGGTAAACGTGAGCCGGCGGGTCAGAGACGAGGCACTGTTTTATTAGAGATTCTGCATGCTTGTGTGTCTCCGGTTCCCTTTTGCATAAGGTACGGTGGCAAAGGTTCAGAGTAATCATTCTCCAATGATGATGGCTTCATTAGTGGAACCAATCTAAATAATCTTTGTTTTTAAATTCCCTCCACAGTGCCGCACAGGATGAAGACAAATTGCAAAAATCCTTAATGCAACCAATTATAGGAAGCCACAAAGTGGAACCTTCATAAATTAAAGAGTAGAAGTCACAGTAAGCTATTTTAGATTCGGTTAAATGCTGAGTTCTGGCTTGTGTGTTGTGGGGAAAAATATGATACGTTAAAGACTAAACCAGTGTCCTTGAACCAGTGAGTTAAACTTGGCAAAACGTTGTGTCCTGGCAGATTTGTCGTTTTCATTCAGTTTGCACCATATGTGTCATAAGTAAAGATGAGGCACCGCACATTTGCCCAGTAGATAACAGTGTTGCTCTAGGGCATGAAGTACTTGGGTTTGAATCCCGGTCTGGAGTCTTTGTTGGGTTTTTGGTTTACTGGTTACTTTATTTTGTCCTTAGGTATACGTTTGTGTCGTTTGTCCTGTGATGGACTGGCCTCCTGTAAGCAAATGTCATCCTGGTTGACGTTATTTCACTTTGTAGGTATTAGTATCCCCTGATGCTGTTGGTCATTTGTACGTTATGTTGTTTTGGTTTTCAACAAGTCTCTGACACGCCTCATTAGGAAGCCCAGCACATTGTTCTTTAGCAAATCTCTCAAGCTCCTTCAGGCTCGATAGCTTTCTGGCATCTTTAGTTCATCCCACAGATTTTCAGTCAGACTCATGCCATGGCTTTGAGCAGGTCAGTCAATAACACGCTGCTCTTCTTTAGCAGCACTGCTGTGTGTTTGGGGTGATTTTGGAAGACAGAGACTGCTGCTTCAGGTTTTCTTTCAAAATCTTCATTTATCCAAATACAAGCAGAGTCCCTAGGGCCAAAGAGCTCTAGTTCGTTTCTCTACGGAGCTACAGACATGCTTTCCATTTGCACAATCTTTCCCCAGGCTAACCTTAACGTACTACACGGCTTGAGTGTGTTTTCTTGTGCAGAAGTGGAATTTTCCCTCATCTCCAATGTTATAGGTCTTTCCAGTGCAGATCTCAGGTGATTTTCTTTTCTGAAAATCAAATTTATGACTTCAATAAGTCATTCATTAGTGTCTTGGCATTTGCTCTAGGGTCTTATGAGAAATCTCTCGCTAGTTTTCTTCCAAGGGTCTATGAAAACGTTAGCTTCCTGCTAGGACTGCATGTTTATAAGAAAAAGCTGGCATTGCAGATGTTCAGGTTGAACATTGCGTTTTCTAAACACCCTCCATTTAGCATCTTTGGATGCTAAAGTCTATATCAGTTGCATAATGCACAGGAACAATCCATCCAAGTGGTCAAATATATTTCTGGGAAGCAGAGCTTTAATGCACAGATAGCCAATGTTGTGTGCAAGAGATCGTTTGTCTTTGCTTTGTAGCACACATTAATATTGCGATGATTATCGAGAATCTATTGGCAGCTCTGCTTTCTGCCCCTGCCGGATTTGCTCTTAGCTGTGTGTCTTCTTGTATTTCTGGATGATAATTCTGATGATACGGTTCTTTTTCTCATCACATTTATTTTTATTTAGCACGCTGCTTTTTCACGTGAAAAACCATTATTGTATTTTGTATACTTTGTGTAACTTGAGCATTATTAAACAGCTGTGGTTTTAGTGCCTGATCAATAAAAAGTTCAGATGTCATGGGCGCTTGTTATTTCAACTCCATTTTATATATATGCAGATATATATATATATATATATATATATATATATATATATATATATATATATATATATATATATATATATATATATATATATATATATATATCCTTCCTGTGAGCAAAATAAAATAACACGGGAGGCCAAAATAATCCTGGGATGTTTGTTGTATGATGTAAGCAAGTCCCCAGGTCATAATGCCACTGAGGACATCGTCTCTAGAATCCGTTCAGACATTTTAAGACCTGTTTCCCTATGCAACAAATGTAAGTTTAATCTTAAAACATGATACAAAATGTTTGCAAATCAAAAGTTTGATTAAACATATCTATTTTAGTGGAAATTGTGCCCTCCCAGTGAAGCACTGGACTAATAATCTTGACACAAGAAGAGGATATCTGTTGGCACAAAGCTACTACTAACGCTCATGCAGCATCTGAAGAGAATAAAGGTCAAGGATGCTTGATCTGATTCTACAAGGACAGGCTGGATCCTCTTATTTTCACCCTAAAGTCACAATTACCTCTGCTGTGACACAGCTATTTGTCTGGGCAATTAAAACGTTTATAATTACTGAGAACATGACAAAAAAGAAACTCCCATTAAAATGGAGAAGCACAAGCTTGTTTCTCCACCATAAGGTGTTGTTTGATATCCCAGACTTGGTGGTGGGAGTATTTAACGACTGTTGGTCCTGTTTTTTATGGGGGGTGGGGTTGGGGGGGGGGGGGTGCTCAGATTGTCTCTCTTATTTTCAGTAGCACATTTGGTCACAGCTGTTCTTGCACACCTACACACGACTTTGTTCCTAAGATACAATTATTTTTTGTAAAACATCTTTTCAGTTGCTAGCCAAAGATCTCGCAGAGAGTTCACACCTTTCCCCACAATCTCTTCCTCGCGTCTATAACAGCTTTTTCCTCTCCGCAGCACATGCTCTGTCACAAAAGTTGAAATAGGAACAGAGGCGGCCTTGCCTGCTGCTCGTGTTGTTCCCTGCGTTTTACTTTTATTCCAGAACATACAATCACTTTCGAAACATTTTTTTGGGGCTCAGTTACTTTTAACGTTTTCGGCTCTCGTAGGAAAACTGTGTGTGAATGAATAGAAATCAAAGCTGTTGTTTCTTTTTTATCAATCCATGAACGTCAACGGAAATGCCCCGGGGTCACTGCTGGCTCTTCACTTGGCCACACCTTTGTCAAAGGTGGCTTCAATCATGGAAGGGCTTTCAGTTCGGAGGAGGACGATCGGTCCTTTGGCAGTTGCTAGGCAACTGTATCAGCATTATTCTTGCAAGTCAAGACGCACTGTTGAGGACACCGAGGGGAGAGACGGCATGCGGGGGTATTTTCAAATGTGCAAGCAATGTCGGGTTCTTCCATTCAAAGGGGCATCTGTTCAAGAGCTTCTTTGCAGATATTGCACAGCAGAAAGGTCTTCGCTGGACTGCTGAAAGATCCCTGGGAATAAAATGCAACCCCTAACCCTCAGATAAGCCCTTTGATATGGAGATGAAAGAGGAGATGATTTCCCTTTTTTTTACCTGTGAAAAGGCTACAGCTGGTGATTTCAGAATATCAAAAGAGTTTTTAAAGTACAGAATCAACAACCTGTTTATTCAGCGGATGCTTGGCAATTCATTCCTTCTGAATTATCAGTTTCAAGAACATAATACGGTACAGCAAACGAGGGGGAGGTCATCTGTGCTTCAGAGTAACATTTGTTCGGCAGAAATCAGCCCCCAAATAGCTCTTCATTTATAATCACTTGGATCCGGCCTTTTTAGCCTAATTTTGCAATTACAAAGCGCCGTTATTAGTGTATTCACGAAACCCGTAATGTTTCCCTGTTTGTTTTACAACTTGTATCCTCAGCTTTGCAGCCTCCAAAGTCATTGAGTGGTGGGTTATAAGGATGAATAAAACATTGAATAATTACTTGCACCTATTTTTTTTATTCTCAAAAATAGAAATTATTGTTGAAACATTTTTATTTAATTCCATCAGTTTTTATTTCAAAATGCCATTTTCTAAAAAAAAAAAGTCATATTTTTTTCATAAGGTTTTTCCCAAAGGCCTATTTATTTCACAATGATGCTTTTAATCAGAAGCACTTCGCCTGCAAATCAAGAGGAACAGGGCGGTGTGAGTTGTATGATTTGCTGCGTCTTTATCCAACACAGAGTTTCGAGTCATGGCTGAAGGTGCAGGGCGGACCGTGCCTCCATGTAAGCTGTCCAGGAAAACCCGCTGACTCTGATTGACAGGCAAAGTGCTTCTGCTGGTTTCCTTGTATCTTGAGCGCCACTTCTTTACCTTCAAAAAGGGTTTAATGTTGCATTAAATAACAAACATCAACAAATATATTAGGCGTGGCGAACCTGAATCCATGTTACTCAAAGAATTATCTAACACTTACTGCAGTCAACACAGCTCTTGCTATACGCATGTCATGTCATTAAATTGTGAAGACTTTGTGGGACTTCAAAGTATCTGTTCCTTCCAAATGGACAAAAAAATATATAATTATTAGGAAGTAAGTTGGATAGAGCATAGTCAAAACAGCATTTAGAATTTACTGAGGAAATTATGTGGGAATATTTTGTCCAAAGGGGGTTTTGCTTTTTTCTAAATTAAAATTTATTTTTTTTCATGAAGATACTTACGTAAACCCCACGGGTACATTTTTAAGAAATTAATAAAAAGATATCCTGCAAACAATAGGTTGTAAAAACAATGGATACATGGCTCTTCTTTATCCTTAAGCCCTGTGATGGATTGGAGAGTAACTTACCCTTCACCCATTGACCGTTGAAACCGTCACCAGCTCCTGTTATTCAAGATGGATGGGTGGATGAATTGGATACATTGTAGGTTACAGAATGTAAAAACACAAATGTCTGAAAAATAAAATCACTTTCACAGGGCCCTAGATTTAGGCTGCTACAGTAAATAAAAAGGATACTTTGCGTTTTAGCACTAGTTTCTTGTGTATTATAGCCGTCACAGCTGGTTTGAAGTTAATGTGTCTTCATACATTTTAAGTTTGGTTATTTATTTTGTTTGTTACTGTGTTATAAAGACAGACTACTTATTAGGGTATAACAAGTGAGTAATCACATTTACACTTTCATCCCTTATAAATTTAGAGTGCCCATTAAGTGTTATTTTTCAAAATTATAGTCACTTGGGTTAACAACAAACGATTGTGTGTTTAAAGCGCCTTTTATCTTACTTGTAAGTCGTAAGCAACTTCAATGAAAGGAAGTTGTTCATCACTAGCTGCACTGGACATCAGATCGTACGTAGAAATCTGATTTAGACCTTTAATCGTGACATATGAGAACGCCTCATCCACGGTTTTGTCTGTATGAAGAGTGGTTTTCTTGAATGGAGCGACGCCACCGTCGGAAATCTCTCCCTGAGATGTAGGACTACTACTCTGTTAAGAAAGGATGTTTGTTTGGAGGGCCATCTGAGGAATCAGACATTGTAGAAGCCTCACAGCCATCTCTTGAGTCCATTATCAAACAGCGTAACTATGCCCTATCATACGTACTTGGCATTGAAAAGTACTTGCAGCAGTAGCGTGTTTAGCATTCTCACTTGCTGTTGACCAAACTTGGTCAAGTGTTTTGTTGACATTATAACTAGAATAACACATTAAACTTCTGCATCTTAACAACAACAGCTCTTTTCCTCTTTCATGAGGTGAAAACTCTCTGAGACATTTTCCTCCTCCCTGGAAGTGAAGTTCAATAACTGCCCTTGTTTTTCTTCTCAAGGCCACTACCCTGTGGAGTAGCCATCAATTTTTGGCTGCCCCTTGGTGTGCATGAGTGCACTCATGTTGGCGCATGCCTTTTAGCCTCCCCTTTAATTATCGTGCAGCTTATTGAGTCAGCAGTGATCTCTCTGGGCGCAGCTATTGCTGGTACCTGCTGAATCCAAAAGGCCCTGATTATGTTTCTCAACGGTGCCACAGTGGCAATAGCAGGGCAAACATCAAGGAGATTTCTGTACATCTTTGTTTATTCATTTTGAAATTAAACTTTTATGCAACTAATTAAACAATTGAAACTACCGAAATGTTACTTTTGCAGCACAAAACTCAAAAGCAATATATTTCAGTGTAATGAAGCGCTTTAATCTGTTTGATTACAGCAACATGTTGGCATAAGTCAAGAACGAGAGACAGAGCAACAATGATGAAAGTGTTGCTTAAATTAAATTGTACTATTCATTTCAGACTATGGGTATGTACAGAAATGTGTGCAGGTTTTAGTGGGGGGGGGGGGGTTCAGGCAGAAGTTAAAATAATTTAAAAACCTGGTTTATTTAATTAATTCAATTTAGAAACTAAAATGTATATTCATCTCACAGAGTGAGATGTGCCAAATGTTTTATTTCTGTGTATTTTTATGAATTATGATAATAAATGCAGATATGTTGGCCTACTGAAAAGTGTGTCTATGCACTGTACAGTGTAAAGGTTTGGCACGGGTGGCGAGGTCAGCACAGGGGATTGTGGGATGCCATCTTAAAGATCTGCCTTAGCTACTCCGAGATGTTGCTGTACTATCAGGCATATTGCATTTTCTCACATTGTTCTATAAATAGGCTGGTGCTTTTCCACTATTTAACTTGAATTTGTAATCTTTTTTTTACCTGATTATATCATATTATCAGTAGTTGTGCAGTATTTGCTCTTGTATTATAACTTGAACAATTCAGTTTTTGCTAATCACTACTTGGATACTTTTTCACTTGTCAGGGAGTGTTTGTCTGGTCCATTCATATTATTATTGTTCTGTAAAGTGACTGCTATTTGTCTTTTAGGACTTGAACATTTAAATCTTAACAGATGCTAAGGACCATTTGCATGCTTTTAGCTTCTCAGGAAGTGCTGTGTGGTACTTTCAACATGAACATGTATGTCTTTAATTTGTGTCTGTGTGTTATGTGGCAATTCTGAGCTGGCGTCTCCCACAAAAAAGTTAATTATGGTTACATAATGACTCTCGATTAATTGATTTTTGATTCGCGTACGCACTCGATTATGAGTTGGGGCTCCTCTAGCATGAATTACTGCGTTAATGCAGCGGAGGTGATCGGCTTGTGGCTTTGCTGAGGAGTTAATGAAGCCCGGGTTGCCTTAGTGGGGGCCTTCACCTCATCTGCACTGTTGGGTCTGGTTTCTGTCATCTTCTTCTTGACAATGCTCCATAGATCCCTTATGGGGTTAGGGTCAAGCCACTTTGCTGCAGTGATACCATGACCATTAAAGCAGGTTTTGGTACTTTACGGTTGGATGGGTAGAACCTGTAGATAGGCAGATGACTAGATACTGTTAATATATAGATACTATAGATAGATGTGTGCGAGTGTATGTGTGTCAGTATCACATGTGTTTACTCCGAGCATGCACCCCCATGCTTTTTCCACCCAGCCAAGCAAGAAAACATCAGGCGCCTGCTTCCTACTTTACTTAGGAGGGTTGCTTATATTTGTAAGAGTCGCATTATGTAATAGTGTTACGTAAGTCAAGTCCACAAGGGTATTACTCCTAGATAGGTGCATACGAGTGCCTTGCTAGGCCATCTCTTCCCTTTTTATCCTCTCCAAGCGTACCAACCATGTGCGTTTGTTTTCTCTGCTGTTCCAGGTGTGCACCATGGCATCGAAATCCCACCCTCCCCTTATGAAGAAGCACAGTCAGACGGACCTGATAAGCCGCCTAAAGAGCCGGAAGATCCTCGGAGTCGGCGGCGAGGACGACGACGGGGAAGTGCACCGCTCTAAGGTCAGGATGCTACACGTCAAGCCTCTCTTCAGCGCAAGATCACGGCGAAAGCGAGGGCATCAGGGCAACAAACAACCCTGTTATAAATGAAGGCAGTTTAGCTAAACTATCATTAGTACAGCAGCGCATAAAGAAAAATGCCAGATGCAGTTATTAACCCGCAGTGGAGCTATGGATTGATTTTTAAAAGCCACAGTGGGCTGTTAATTGGCACATCTCTCTGTCGTGGGCATTTGCCTCTCATGCTTCAGGGAATCTAGATCACGTAATGCACTAAGCTCGTGCGGTTCTGCCGAGATATGACTGGCTCCCCTGGGAGAGCGCCAGCCCTTTTCATCTCATGTGTTAGATTACTTCCTCACAGCTATATGTCCGTACGTAGGGACGATGCACGCCAAAGCATCGCGGCTCACATGCATGTTTGTTTAAAGAGGAGAAAGATTCTCTCGATTTCATGCCACAGCTTCGGCCTGGGGATCCTTTCTTTCCATCCACTGCACTCAAATATCACAATGTCTGTCTTTATTTCTGTCTCTTTTTTTTTTTTTTATGCAAGATTTCATCACAATGCGCATGGCCCCAGAAGACAGTTCCGCACTGAAATATTAATCAGGGAAGCGAGCAAAGAGAAGAGAACAGAAGGGAGCGGGCATACGGTGGCGGCTGATAGCTTGTGATGAGATGTCAGCCCCCTTTTCTCAGCCCTCCTGAGTGTTTGTTTTCTCTCTCAATGTTTAGGCGCGGAGCCTAACCCAGACATCTGTCACATAAATCTCTTTCAGTGAGCGTAGTCATGAAAACAGACACATATAAAGGAAATAACAGCTATGCATCTCTCTGCCACTGACAATTATTTGATTAGAGACGGATTCTTTAATAATGACTGGTGGGCAGGATAGATTACAGTAAATTGGTATTTTTCAATGTATGTGATTGGCACAGCAGGCAGACATTGATCTGAATCTACGCTTAAACTAATGTTTCTTCACTATTGTCTTGTTACTGTTACGCTTCGCTTCAAACTTGCTAGTGTGTAGAAGAAGTCCGTGGGTTGGAATCTAAAAGTAAACTTGGCTTGCTTAAGTTTTAGGCTAAAGGAAACGGTTTAAATTAACCTTGTGGGTCCCATAAACAAAGGAGGGAAGCGTGGTCTGCTGACAGTCGCTTCCTGAGTCCTTCGCTGATGGCAGTAACGTTCCTACAGATACTAGAACAAAGACAACTGAGGAGCATTGGTGGCTTAGAATCTGTGCACATACGCCAGGAGATTTTTGTCTCGTCTATTGTTGCTAACAGCTCCATTGACCCAAATAATGTACTGCTTTAGTGCTATGGTGGTGTAGCAACAAACAAACCTTGACTCAAGCCCTCATAACACACCATACCATAAATGTTTTGTGTAATTTCTTTTGCCTTGGGGGTTTGGCTCATGAAATAGCGACTGCCATCTATCTGCTTAATGTAAAAAAGAAGATTTTATGTTCAAGACAAAAACAGAAACTGGTGCATAGTTGTGATTCGCAAAGGAAAAAGCGTCATGATTTTAAGATCTTTTTACAAATAAACGTCTGAAAACGTGTGGCCGGCATTTGTAATTAGCCCCCCTGTGTCAGTAGTGAGAACCGCCTTTCTTTGCCGTTTCAGCTTCTGGTTACTTAGGATATGTTGTGTTTCTACCTTCTTGGCACATCTAGACATTACATTTTTTGCCTATTCTTTGGAAAACAGCTCAAGCTCAGACACTGGAGAGTGTCTGAGCTTGAGACATTCAAGTCCTGCTACAGATTTTTAACCACATTTTGGGCTTTGACTGGACCATTTTAACACACACACGCTGTTTGTTTAGGGTTGTTCTCTGTCTGACAGGGTTAACACATCTTCCAGTCTCAAGTCTTCTCCAGCCTTCAGCAGGTTTTCTTCCAGGATTGTTCTGTATTTGACTCCATCCATCTTCCCCATCAACTCTGAACAGCTTCCATTGTTCCCCTCTGAAGAAAAGCATCCCCACACCATTATGTTTCTTCATGGTGATGAATAGGATGGCGCACGGCAAGAAGTAAAATTTTGATCTCAGCTTCCCTGTGTCTGTTAAAGACGATGAACCCCGCGACATGATGCTGCCATCACCGTGTTCTGAGCTGTGATGGGGACGGTTGTGTTCAGGGTGATATGAAAGTGTTAGTTTTCCACCACTCATAGCATCTCGCAGGCCGAATAGAGTTGCCACGATGCAAAAATTTCAAACTCGATATCAATACCCAGGAAATTATTCGATACTCGATATAATATTCGATACCGCTAGGATAAAAAATTACAAATAAGGCATAAAAAATATTTTATCAACAAGAAAAACTCCTTGAAAAACCTTTTTCTATCTCAACATGACACATTTCAGATATTTATTTGTAAGAAAAGATTTGCATATATATTACTATTCATCGGTGTCACAATTGTTACTCTATTTTGTGTTAGTATTTACATAAAATCCCATAAATAATATGTTGAAGATTGTATTTAGAGCGTGACAAAATGTGAACTAGGTTAAACTGTGTGAATACTTTTGCAATGCACTGTCACACTGACTATATTGGAATTGATGCTCTGTTGCTAAAACAATTTAAATAATAAGCCTTTTTTTCTGGACGTAAGTGACTGATGTGAGCGCGAGCTGTAATTAGGCCTGTTTTTCCTCTCCCACCCCCAGCCAACCCAGTGCCATCAGTTAACTCCCTGTTCCCTTTGAGTATTTGTCACGGCGGTCATGAATATTTACGTGTTCCTGTCAAAAACAGCCTCTGGAACCGTGGCACAGGAAGGCTGATTCACCTGGACATGTGTTCACAGCTGGTGCACGGGGATTCATAAACAGACGCGTCAGCTGCAAGCGATGAGGACCGCACCGGCTTCACAGAGCAACTTTTCATCTCAGTCATTTTTAGGTTTTGGCTCCGAGGGAGCCTTCTTAAAGCTCCCGCTATGTGTTCAAAGATGGCAGCAGCCAGGGGCAAATGTTTAGAAATAAACCAAAGGGAATCGCAAGGCTCATTGGTGTTCTTGCTTATTTGCAGATCCTTTAAAAACTGCTTCTTGTATATAAAGATGTAAAGTATACGGTCTCTATTCTTTGATATTAGCATATTTGTGTAAAAATACATTTAGATAAAAACGTTAGATCTAAAAACATATATTGAAGTGACGTATTTATGGCCAAACTCCTCTAAAAACGTTCTTCTTATGCTTGAGTGGAAGAGTAACTTTTCTTATTCCACGACATTGTCAAAGAGAAAATTACTTTCCAATTGATGGTGAGTTCCCTGCAAACACAGCAGCCCAGAAAATGATTCATCATTTCTCCCCCATTGCGTTCTTTATGTATTTTTAGTTTCAGTAATGCTGTCTGACTCCCAACACTGCACTGCTTTTAGAGATGAGACATTTCAGGATGAAGGGATATGATTTATGTTGGAGACGCAGGACCACCTATGTTTTGTTTTGTGATGTCTGAGAGCATTTCTAGTTTTATATCGTCTAATGTATGTGTGTTTTATATCCTTAGAGAGTATAGAAGTAAAGAAAAAAAGGGTAATGGGATCTAAGAAGAGTTGTTTGAGTAAAACCTGGCTGTGTTTTATTTTCATTTTTATCTATTACTCTGCGTTTTATGGGAAGTTTATTCACCCCTTGCCCTTCTGTATCTTAGGCTCGAAAAGAAAATCTAAATTTGTCAGGGACGTTCTGAGAATGTATTTCCAAGTTATACAAGGACAGAACTTGTGTTATTTGCAGATGAGAATTAGCTGTAACCTAACTCTACTGGACCCACAGTTAACCTTTAAATATTTACCAGAATGAAGTCTGGAGGACATAATGCTCACCATAAATGGAATGAATGAATAATGACACAGTCCTCTCTCTTACATATTTTGGTTTTAATTTTGCTTTTGGCTTTATTCATCTGCATCATGGCCTCAAGAGCAGAGGTTTTTTAGATTTCTATACAGTAATTTATCATCTTCCTGACGTTTCCACGTATCAGTCAACAAATTAATGTCCTTCAAAGATTCATTTTAGGATTAGAGATGTCGTGACCAAGTTCTGGTGCCCTGAGTTTGTAAAGCTCTAATCTGTAGATACTGATTTTTTTGGTCATTCTGATTTCTCTTTTATAGTAGCATAGAAGTATTACGAGAAAATATTGATTTCTACTTTGTAGATTGAAGTTTTACTACGGCTTAACAAAGTGTTTACAGCGAAATTACATGGATTTTCTACATCTACAAATACAGTCAAATCCTTTGGGATGAAGGACAGAGGTATCTTTTAGTAAAACTCAACCACACTTAGTAGCAGTATATCTCTTTCACTGCTTTACGACAATGTATAGCTCAATAATTTTCTTTGCCTAGATGTGCTATCTGCCCCATATTGCAAAATATTTTATTCCAACTAGATAATTTCTAATGAAATTACAGCTACCGGTATGTCCAAATTTATATTATATTTAAGACGGAAAGCACATACTTTCTCTTATGTGTAAGATTACCAACACTATAAAAGTCTCAAGAAGCCTCTCTGTGATTTATCAAGAATTATTTCTTATAGTAGTAGAGGTGACGTCACACTGTGTGAGGTGAATGAGATTTTACTAACATTCCAGACCAAATGCATGATTTCAGACTAAATTTACCTTTATGGTATCTCATATGAGACTTAAACAGAATTAACATAAATAACATCCACTGTTTGTATTTTCTGCCGAAAGGGGTTGTCAGGGTCCAGTCCATGCAGTCATGCATCCTGAAGAGATAATTCAGGCATGTTGGACTAGGGACAAATATCAAAGTCCTGGGACTGCAGTTGATGAGGTCTGTAGTTTGATGCCACTGGTGTAGGTTAAATAAACCATTACATTAAGATTCCAGAAGACTCCCAGTATTTCCCTGTCCGACATGATCTGAGACAGATGAATATTTACTCTGAACGGTTTTTGCAGTAATACATTCAGCTTCCTATTCACCATGAAAGTCTCACCAGCTGTTTAAAATGAGTCTGAATAACCAGCTGACATGTTTCTGCACAAAGCAACACAGTTTTAGCTTCCAACGTTTTTTTTACGCTTCCTCTGACTTCATTTATACACACCTGACCTCACTACACCAAGTGTCCTTCCCTCAGTAACATCCTGCACACTGAAGAGTGTTGTTAGTGTGGCCTGTTGGGTTTCAGTATGGTGCATTCACTGGTGGATAAAAAAAATATTGGAAATACCAATCTTGGGCGATGTAGAGTAAAATGAATAAATTAAATGAAAAATAAAAAATTAAACCAACCGGATTTTTTGCGTTAATCACCCTTAGTGGGTTTTTTCTTCACTCCTTTATATTCAAAGGCTGATGAAGCAGACTTTGAATATAAAGTTTCTGGAAATCTGTGTTCTGGCATCTTCTGAAAGATATGAAGGGAAAAGCTTTTCCAAGACTAGACAATCTTTGACTGGGCTTTCTCAGTATTGGATCGTGACAACAGTCTTTTTAAGAGGCATTATGTAGTAAAATGTTTTTAATGGGGTTTATCAAATCTTTGTAAGATAATGGGTGCTGGTAGTGCACTTATTTTGTTTCTCGTACAGTGTCTCCGGAGAGACTACAAACTTTTTGTTTAATATCCCACTTTTTCCCACTTTGCCACATTACAGGCTTTAATGGATTTTATTGGGAAACTATCTCACAAGGTGATCCTCTGCCCCAGTCTCAAATGTCAAATTGTCTTTTAAGATTGCCCTGTATTTAGCTCCATTCATCTTCCTATTACCGCCACTAAACATCCCCCTCAGCACAATGCTGGAAGCACCGATGTTTAGTAATTAGGTAAGGCAGTGGGTAGCACTGGATTTTATTAAGGATTCTTGGAGTAAAGGACAGATTAACACAATGGTACACTGCACTTTTTGATTTTTATTTGTAAAAATAAATTAAAAACCATGGATCTTTTTGGTTCTGCTTTACAGTTATGCACCGGATTGTGCCAGCTTATCACATAAAATCCCAATAAAATTCAGTTAAGTTTTTTCCTTAAAAATAACATGTTGTTTGGCTTTTCTCTATTCACAACAAGCTTCCAGAAATAGCAGGTTGTGGTTGTTTGTGTTTCAACATTTTAATTTTATTTGACAAAGCGGTAATGATGTCTCTAGGAATAGCAACCTCACTTAATTGTACTTTAAGAAAGCATTGTGAGATGTTGTTATGACAAACAGGTCATTAAGGAGGTGAGGTATTTTAAAGTCTCTAATTAACATAATAATGTGTTCTTACTCTCCCAAGATAGATTTTAAGTGCTTCTTTTTAATAGCTGCACCGCCCCAAGTACAGCTACAGGGTAATTTCCATCCCTGCTTGTTGAGGGTTATCAGATAAAGGTCTGGAGAGATGGAAGGATTGTGATAACATTTCCCCTCTCATAACTCATTTGCTTTTTTTTTTTCTCTCTCCTGTGGTTCCCTATTTGCTCACAGATTAGTCAGATGCTCGGAAATGAGTTGAAGTTTGCAGTGCGAGAGCCGATTGGGCTGAGGTGAGACTCTAAGTGCTCTTTGACTTTGACATCAGTGCAGTTTTAACGCAGTGTTGTTTCTATTTGGTTTACGCAGGATTCGTAATGCATGTTTTTTTTCCTCCCTCTCCTCTTAGAGTTTGGATACTCATCTCGGCAGTGGGTTTCACATTAATGGCTCTAACGGTAAGTGTTTAACTCGTAAACAGTTTAGAAGTCATACATTTTTAATTGACATCAGTACAAAATGTACAGTTGAAGGCGGGGATGGGGAGGGGGGGGGGAATAAAGGTTTTGGAAAAAATGGAAGTGGCATTTTGCAAAATCAGATTCTCGAGCTATCTGGAGATTCATTTCCACTGTATTTCCGAGCGTTATCTGCGCATACAACTCCCTCTTTGTCAACGCCGCTATCAAATTCTCAATATCGTCAGTGTTCTGGGCACGAACAGTGACACTGACTCACAACCCAAAAGACTTTTGGAAGCACAGAATGCTCCTGTGTTGATATGACAGAGCTGTGTTCAGCTTTTTTTTTTTTTTTCACTTACAGGCTCTGGTGTTTCCCAACCAGCTCTACGAGCTTGTTTTTGAGGAGGAGCTTTCCACAACGAGCATCTCTGTTCGCCTTTATGGCGCAGCCTTGCTCAGTAAGTATCAAAATGTCCTAAATCGCAAGAAAGACGCAAAAGCCACCCGAGGTCCCATCATGCACGGCGACTGTACTTGCATGGCTGAATGCTTTCATGTTGTTGGCACACAGTGTTTTACCATTTATTTATACAAATGCTAAAAATATACAGTATACTGCTCAACTGCATGTGGCGTCCTTCAATAATGGCTCCTAATGCATTCATTCGAAGTCGCACACACTCCTCATTCAGACATGACATAAAGAGCTCTCTTTCTGCTTCAAAAGTCTCTCCTTCAGGCTCCAAACAGATGCTGTTTTAATCTGATACAGTTCAATTCTCCATGAAGGCACGCTAGGGCCACGGAGAGCGATTCTCTGGAATACTAACAGCTAATGCTCCAATCGCCTCTTGTTTCTGCGGCTTCATATGTCAAGTTTAAATCTTGGGGGACCGTGGTGGGAGACGGCAGGACTGCGTCTCTGTGAGTGGTTCTGAAAGTCAGACAGAAGGAAACGCTCTCCATTTGATTTCAACTCTAGACTGAGTAAATTGAGGTTTATTTATTTTTCGTTTCGGGTGTTCTGTGCCGAGTCCTTGACGGGCGACAGACATTTGATTATAAATAAGCCAGGTAATTATGCTTTGCTCTGCTATTAGAGAGAATGTGTTTTGGAGATAGGCAGCAATCATTTTTAATGGCCCTAATTTGAGACAGGGCTGTCAGTCAGGCGATTAAAAGGCTGTGATGCCTCCATAAAGAGTTTCACAATGATTAAAGGCCAGGTAGGGCGAGAGTGAGACGGGAAGAGATGTGAGTAACAAAAGGCTGAGCATATATTTGACAGCTAAGTTGTGACTTCTTCACGTTGAGGCTGAACCTTTGTCAGAACTCCTGTATTGTCCTACCTTCGCTCTAAAGCCATGACAGGACATCCCCCGTACTGTAACAATATTTTTAGATTAAAAAAATAAAATGCACCATTGAGAATTTTGTTGCTAGTTTCCAGTCTTGCGTTTTCGAAAAACTCGGACCTGCAGTTACCAATTTTACTTAATGTGCAATCCTGTTTATAGCAGGTAATGAGAAATGTCCATCCGCATGATACAGCAGTAATCAAAAATTAATGAGGATTTTTCTTTTTTACACCGCAGACCTGCTTTGTTATCATGTTTCCTTTTTAAACAGTGTTTTTAACCTCTTTACTTGATCATGTTTTTTAGATCCCCTCTAAGACTTTAATTGTTTACTCGGTAACGGCCTCCAAGCTGAAGAACGTTGTCAGCGCAACATGGTAGCGCTTAGATATGAGGCTGATCATAACAACGACACTTTTTTTAGTATTTCTATCAGAAAAGCAAAATAAAAACATCAAGAAAATGTCTGATTACTGTTTTGTTTTGGTAAGATAAAACTATAAACGCAGCACCGTGATGCAACATGCGAATGAATCAGCTTTGAGCTCCGTAAGGCCAGCCAGAGCCAGGCTTCATT